>NC_060198.1:33013217-33122396 GCF_021184085.1 Oncorhynchus gorbuscha | reverse complement strand
CAAAACATGACAGATGGCCCACAGAGAATGTCTCTGACGGGAACACCATTGAACTGTGGGCCACTGTTTTTTGACATTGTGCCTCTGGGCAGGGTGTCCTGGCAACTGTTACCGATGACGACACGACCTAAAGTTACCGATAACAACGAAACCTTTAACTCCATTTAGATATTTATCATATATACAGTGAGAGGAAAAAGTATTTGATCCCCTGCTGATTTTGTACGTTTGCCCACTGACAAAGAAATGATCAGTCTATAATTTTAATGGTATGTTATTTGAACAGTGAGAGACAGAATAACAACAAAAGTGTCATGTTTTGTCATTTATTATCACGTCTTGTCCCTGTGCTTCCCATTCTATTCGTTTCCCTCTGCTGGTCTTATTAGGTTCTTTCCCTCTTTCTATCCCTCTCTCTCCCCCTCCCTCTCTCACTCTCTCGCTCTCTCTTCTCTCTATCGTTCCGTTCCTGCTCCCAGCTGTTCCTATTCCCCTAATCATCATTTAGCCTTCCCACACCTGTTCCCGATCCTTTTCCCTGATTAGAGTCCCTATTTCTCTCCTTGTTTCCCGTTTCTGCCCTGTCGGTTCCTTGTTTAGAATTCACCGTGCTGTGATTGTCATGTTTGTCATTTATTATCATGTCTTGTCCCTGTGCTCCCCATTCTATTCGTTTCCCTCTGCTGGTCTTATTTGGTTCTTTCCCTCTTTCTATCCCTCTCTCTCCCCCTCCCTCTCTCACTCTCTCGCTCTCTCTTCTCTCTATCGTTCCGTTCCTGCTCCCAGCTGTTCCTATTCCCCTAATCATCATTTAGTCTTCCCACACCTGTTCCCGATCCTTTCCCCTGATTAGAGTCCCTATTTATTCCTTTGTGTTCCGTTCCTGTCCTGTCGGTTCCTTGTTTAGTATTCACCGTGCTGTGATTGTGTATCGCCCTGTCCTGTCGTGTTTTTGCCTTCATCAGATGCTGCGTGTGAGCAGGTATCTCTGTCAGCTACGGCCTGCGCCTACCCGAAGCGACCTGCAGTCTGTGGCCGCTTCTCCTGTTATTCCCCTCTACAGACTAGAGGATTTCTGTTATTCCCTGTTTGGACTTGAATAAACTCTGTTTCTGTTAAGTCGCTTTTTGGGTCCTCTTTCACCTGCATGACAGAAGGAACCGACCAAGGAATGGACCCAGCGACTTCAGACGCTCGTTACACTGCCGTCGAGATCAAGGAGCCATGCTCGGCAGACACGAGCAGGAATTGTCTGCTGCTCGCCATGCCGTGGAGAACCTGGCCGCTCAGGTTTCCGACCTCTCTGGACAGTTCCAGAGTCTACGTCTCGTGCCACCTGTTACTTCCTGGCCTGCCGAGCCTCCAGAACCTAGGGTTAATAACCCACCTTGCTACTCCGGGCAGCCCACTGAGTGCCGCTCCTTTCTCACGCAGTGTGAGATTGTGTTCTCTCTCAACCCAACACATACTCTAGAGAGAGCTCGGGTTGCTTACGTCATTTCACTCCTTACTGGCCGGGCTCGAGAATGGGGCACAGCTATCTGGGAGGCAAGGGCTGATTGCTCTAACAAGTTCCAGAACTTTAAAGAGGAGATGATTCGGGTTTTTGACCGTTCAGTTTTTGGTGGGGAGGCTTCTAGGGCCCTGGCTTCCTTATGCCAAGGTGAACGGTCCATAACGGATTATTCTATTGAGTTTCGCACTCTTGCTGCCTCTAGTGAGTGGAACGAGCCGGCGCTGCTCGCTCGTTTTCTGGAGGGACTCCACGCAGTGGTTAAGGATGAGATTCTCTCCCGGGAGGTTCCTTCAGATGTGGACTCTTTGATTGCTCTCGCCATCCGCATAGAACGACGGGTAGATCTTCGTCACCGGGCTCGTGGAAGAGAGCTCGCATCAACGGTGTTTCCCTGCTCCGCATCGCAACCATCTCCCTCCTCTGGCTTTGAGACTGAGCCCATGCAGCTGGGAGGGATTCGCATTTCGACTAAGGAGAGGGAACGGAGGATCACCAACCGCCTGTGCCTCTATTGCGGAGTTGCTGGACATTTTGTTAATTCATGTCCAGTAAAGCCAGAGCTCATCTGTAAGCGGAGGGCTACAGGTGAGCGCAACTACTCAAGTCTCTCCATCAAAATCCTGTACTACTTTGTCGGTCCATCTACGCTGGACCGGTTCGGGTGCTACATGTAGTGCCTTGATAGACTCTGGGGCTGAGGGTTGTTTCATGGACGAAGCATGGGTTCGGAAACATGACATTCCTTTCAGAGAGTTAGAGAAGCCTACGCCCATGTTCGCCTTAGATGGTAGTCATCTTCCCAGTATCAGATTTGAGACACTACCTTTAACCCTCACAGTATCTGGTAACCACAGTGAGACTATTTCTTTTTTGATTTTCCGTTCACCGTTTACACCTGTTGTTTTGGGTCATCCCTGGCTAGTATGTCATAATCCTTCTATTAATTGGTCTAGTAATTCTATCCTATCCTGGAACGTTTCTTGTCATGTGAAGTGTTTAATGTCTGCCATCCTCCCGTTTCTTCTGTCCCTACTTCTCAGGAGGAACCTGGCGATTTGACAGGAGTGCCGGAGGAATATCATGATCTGCGCACGGTCTTCAGTCGGTCCCGAGCCAACTCCCTTCCTCCTCACCGGTCGTATGATTGTAGTATTGATCTCCTTCCGGGGACCACTCCTCCTCGAGGTAGACTATACTCTCTGTCGGCTCCCGAACGTAAGGCTCTCGAGGATTATTTGTCTGTGTCTCTTGACGCCGGTACCATAGTGCCTTCTTCCTCTCCGGCCGGGGCGGGGTTCTTTTTTGTTAAGAAGAAGGACGGTACTCTGCGCCCCTGCGTGGATTATCGAGGGCTGAATGACATAACGGTTAAGAATCGTTATCCGCTTCCCCTTATGTCATCAGCCTTCGAGATTCTGCAGGGAGCCAGGTGCTTTACTAAGTTGGACCTTCGTAACGCTTACCATCTCGTGCGCATCAGAGAGGGGGACGAGTGGAAACGGCGTTTAACACTCCGTTAGGGCATTTTGAGTACCGGGTTCTGCCGTTCGGTCTCGCCAATGCGCCAGCTGTTTTTCAGGCATTAGTTAATGATGTTCTGAGAGACATGCTGAACATCTTTGTTTTTGTCTATCTTGACGATATCCTGATTTTTTTCTCCGTCACTCGAGATTCATGTTCAGCACGTTCGACGTGTTCTACAGCGCCTTTTAGAGAATTGTCTCTACGTAAAGGCTGAGAAGTGCTCTTTTCATGTCTCCTCCGTTACTTTTCTCGGTTCCGTTATTTCCGCTGAAGGCATTCAGATGGATTCCGCTAAGGTCCAAGCTGTCAGTGATTGGCCCGTTCCAAGGTCACGTGTCGAGTTGCAGCGCTTTTTAGGTTTCGCTAATTTCTATCGGCGTTTCATTCGTAATTTCGGTCAAGTTGCTGCCCCTCTCACAGCTCTTACTTCTGTCAAGACGTGTTTTAAGTGGTCCGGTTCCGCCCAGGAGCTTTTGATCTTCTAAAAGAACGTTTTACGTCCGCTCCTATCCTCGTTACTCCTGACGTCACTAGACAATTCATTGTCGAGGTTGGCCTTCAGAGGTAGGCGTGGGAGCCATTCTATCCCAGCGCTTCCAGTCTGACGATAAGGTTCATCCTTGCGCTTATTTTTCTCATCGCCTGTCGCCATCTGAGCGCAACTATGATGTGGGTAACCGTGAACTGCTCGCCATCCGCTTAGCCCTAGGCGAATGGCGACAGTGGTTGGAGGGGGCGACCGTTCCTTTTGTCGTTTGGACAGACCATAAGAACCTTGAGTACATCCGTTCTGCCAAACGACTTAATGCCCGTCAAGCTCGTTGGGCGTTGTTTTTCGCTCGTTTCGAGTTTGTGATTTCTTACCGTCCGGGTAGCAAGAACACCAAGTCTGATGCCTTATCCCGTCTGTTTAGTTCTTCTGTGGCTTCTACTGATCCCGAGGGATTCTTCCTTATGGGCGTGTTGTCGGGTTAACAGTCTGGGGAATTGAAAGACAGGTTAAGCAAGCACTCACGCATACTGCGTGCCGCGCGCTTGTCCTAGTAACCTCCTTTTCGTTCCTGTTTCCACTCGTCTGGCTGTTCTTCAGTGGGCTCACTCTGCCAAGTTAGCTGGTCATCCCGGTGTTCGAGGCACTCTTGCGTCTATTCGCCAGCGCTTTTGGTGGCCGACTCAGGAGCGTGACACGCGCCGTTTCGTGGCTGCTTGTTCGGACTGCGCGCAGACTAAGTCGGGTAACTCTCCTCCTGCCGGTCGTCTCAGACCGCTCCCCATTCCTTCTCGACCATGGTCTCACATCGCCTTAGACTTCATTACCGGTCTGCCTTTGTCTGCGGGGAAGACTGTGATTCTTACGGTTGTCGATAGGTTCTCTAAGGCGGCACATTTCATTCCCCTCGCTAAACTTCCTTCCGCTAAGGAGACGGCACAAATCATTATTGAGAATGTATTCAGAATTCATGGCCTCCCGTTAGACGCCGTTTCAGACAGAGGCCCGCAATTCACGTCACAGTTTTGGAGGGAGTTCTGTCGTTTGATTGGTGCGTCCGTCAGTCTCTCTTCCGGGTTTCATCCCCAGTCTAACGGTCAAGCAGAGAGGGCCAATCAGACGATTGGTCGCATACTACGCAGCCTTTCTTTCAGAAACCCTGCGTCTTGGGCAGAACAGCTCCCTGGGCAGAATACGCTCACAATTCGCTTCCTTCGTCTGCTACCGGGTTATCTCCGTTTCAGAGTAGTCTGGGTTACCAGCCTCCTCTGTTCTCATCCCAGCTTGCCGAGTCCAGCGTTCCTCCGCTCAAGCGTTTGTCCAACGTTGTGAGCGCACCTGGAGGAGGGTGAGGTCTGCACTTTGCCGTTACAGGGCACAGACGGTGAGAGCCGCCAATAAACGCAGGATTAAGAGTCCAAGGTATTGTTGCGGCCAGAGAGTGTGGCTTTCCACTCGCAACCTTCCTCTTACGACAGCTTCGTAAGTTGACTCCGCGGTTCATTGGTCCGTTCCGTGTCTCCCAGGTCGTCAATCCTGTCGCTGTGCGACTGCTTCTTCCGCGACATCTTCGTCGCGTCCATCCTGTCTTCCATGTCTCCTGTGTTAAGCCCTTTCTTCGCACCCCCGTTCGTCTTCCCTCCCCCTCCCGTCCTGTCGAGCGCACCTATTTACAAGGTACATAAGATCATGGACATGCGTTCTCGGGACGGGGTCACCAATACTTAGTGGATTGGGAGGGTTACGGTCCTGAGGAGAGGAGTTGGGTTCCGTCTCGGGACGTGCTGGACCGTTCACTCATCGATGAATTCCTCCGTTGCCGCCAGGATTCCTCCTCGAGTGCGCCAGGAGGCGCTCGGTGAGTGGGGGGTACTGTCATGTTTGTCATTTATTATCATGTCTTGTCCCTGTGCTCCCCATTCTATTCGTTTCCCTCTGCTGGTCTTATTTGGTTCTTTCCCTCTTTCTATCCCTCTCTCTCCCCCTCCCTCTCTCGCTCTCTCTTCTCTCTATCGTTCCGTTCCTGCTCCCAGCTGTTCCTATTCCCCTAATCATCATTTAGTCTTCCCACACCTGTTCCCGATCCTTTCCCCTGATTAGAGTCCCTATTTATTCCTTTGTGTTCCGTTCCTGTCCTGTCGGTTCCTTGTTTAGTATTCACCGTGCTGTGATTGTGTATCGCCCTGTCCTGTCGTGTTTTTGCCTTCATCAGATGCTGCGTGTGAGCAGGTATCTCTGTCAGCTACGGCCTGCGCCTACCCGAAGCGACCTGCAGTCTGTGGCCGCTTCTCCTGTTATTCCCCTCTACAGACTAGAGGATTTCTGTTATTCCCTGTTTGGACTTGAATAAACTCTGTTTCTGTTAAGTCGCTTTTGGGTCCTCTTTCACCTGCATGACAGTGATTGTGTATCGCCCTGTCGTGTCGTGTTTTCCTCAGATGCTGCGTGGTGAGCAGGTGTCTGAGTCTGTCTGGTTCAAGTGCCTTCCCGAGGCAACCTGCTGTTCACCTGCTGTTCAAGATCGAGTCTCCAGTTTGTCCTCGTCATTTCGAGTGAAAGTTGTGTTTTTTTGATTGTATTTACTTTACTGGATTAAAGACTCTGTTTTCGCCAAGTCGCTTTTGGGTCCTCTTTCACCTGCATGACAGAAGGAACCGACCAAGGAATGGACCCAGCGACTTCAGACGCTCGTTACACTGCCGTCGAGATCCAAGGAGCCATGCTCGGCAGACACGAGCAGGAATTGTCTGCTGCTCGCCATGCCGTGGAGAACCTGGCCGCTCAGGTTTCCGACCTCTCTGGACAGTTCCAGAGTCTACGTCTCGTGCCACCTGTTACTTCCTGGCCTGCCGAGTCTCCAGAACCTAGGGTTAATAACCCACCTTGCTACTCCGGGCAGCCCACTGAGTGCCGCTCCTTTCTCACGCAGTGTGAGATTGTGTTCTCTCTCCAACCCAACACATACTCTAGAGAGAGAGCTCGGGTTGCTTACGTCATTTCACTCCTTACTGGCCGGGCTCGAGAATGGGGCACAGCTATCTGGGAGGCAAGGGCTGATTGCTCTAACAAGTTCCAGAACTTTAAAGAGGAGATGATTCGGGTTTTTGACCGTTCAGTTTTTGGTAGGGAGGCTTCTAGGGCCCTGGCTTCCTTATGCCAAGGTGAACGGTCCATAACGGATTATTCTATTGAGTTTCGCACTCTTGCTGCCTCTAGTGAGTGGAACGAGCCGGCGCTGCTCGCTCGTTTTCTGGAGGGACTCCACGCAGTGGTTAAGGATGAGATTCTCTCCCGGGAGGTTCCTTCAGATGTGGACTCTTTGATTGCTCTCGCCATCCGCATAGAACGACGGGTAGATCTTCGTCACCGGGCTCGTGGAAGAGAGCTCGCATCAACGGTGTTTCCCTGCTCCGCATCGCACCCATCTCCCTCCTCTGGCTCAGAGACTGAGCCCATGCAGCTGGGAGGGATTCGCATCTCGACTAAGGAGAGGGAACGGAGGATCACCAACCGCCTGTGCCTCTATTGCGGAGTTGCTGGACATTTTGTTAATTCATGTCCAGTAAAAGCCAGAGCTCATCTGTAAGCGGAGGGCTACTGTTGAGCGCAACTACTCAAGTCTCTCCATCAAAATCCTGTACTACTTTGTCGGTCCATCTACGCTGGACCGGTTCGGGTGCTACATGTAGTGCCTTGATAGACTCTGGGGCTGAGGGTTGTTTCATGGACGAAGCATGGGTTCGGAAACATGACATTCCTTTCAGAGAGTTAGAGAAGCCTACGCCCATGTTCGCCTTAGATGGTAGTCATCTTCCCAGTATCAGATTTGAGACACTACCTTTAACCCTCACAGTATCTGGTAACCACAGTGAGACTATTTCTTTTTTGATTTTCCGTTCACCGTTTACACCTGTTGTTTTGGGTCATCCCTGGCTAGTATGTCATAATCCTTCTATTAATTGGTCTAGTAATTCTATCCTATCCTGGAACGTTTCTTGTCATGTGAAGTGTTTAATGTCTGCCATCCCTCCCATTTCTTCTGTCCCTACTTCTCAGGAGGAACCTGGCGATTTGACAGGAGTGCCGGAGGAATATCATGATCTGCGCACGGTCTTCAGTCGGTCCCGAGCCAACTCCCTTCCTCCTCACCGGTCGTATGATTGTAGTATTGATCTCCTTCCGGGGACCACTCCTCCTCGGGGTAGACTATACTCTCTGTCGGCTCCCGAACGTAAGGCTCTCGAGGATTATTTGTCTGTGTCTCTTGACGCCGGTACCATAGTGCCTTCTTCCTCTCCGGCCGGGCGGGTTCTTTTTGTTAAGAAGAAGGACGGTACTCTGCGCCCCTGCGTGGATTATCGAGGGCTGAATGACATAACGGTTAAGAATCGTTATCCGCTTCCCCTTATGTCATCAGCCTTCGAGATTCTGCAGGGAGCCAGGTGCTTTACTAAGTTGGACCTTCGTAACGCTTACCATCTCGTGCGCATCAGAGAGGGGGGACGAGTGGAAAACGGCGTTTAACACTCCGTTAGGGCATTTTGAGTACCGGGTTCTGCCGTTCGGTCTCGCCAATGCGCCAGCTGTTTTTCAGGCATTAGTTAATGATGTTCTGAGAGACATGCTGAACATCTTTGTTTTTGTCTATCTTGACGATATCCTGATTTTTTCTCCGTCACTCGAGATTCATGTTCAGCACGTTCGACGTGTCCTACAGCGCCTTTTAGAGAATTGTCTCTACGTAAAGGCTGAGAAGTGCTCTTTTCATGTCTCCTCCGTTACTTTTCTCGGTTCCGTTATTTCCGCTGAAGGCATTCAGATGGATTCCGCTAAGGTCCAAGCTGTCAGTGATTGGCCCGTTCCAAGGTCACGTGTCGAGTTGCAGCGCTTTTTAGGTTTCGCTAATTTCTATCGGCGTTTCATTCGTAATTTCGGTCAAGTTGCTGCCCCTCTCACAGCTCTTACTTCTGTCAAGACGTGTTTTAAGTGGTCCGGTTCCGCCCAGGGAGCTTTTGATCTTCTAAAAGAACGTTTTACGTCCGCTCCTATCCTCGTTACTCCTGACGTCACTAGACAATTCATTGTCGAGGTTGACGCTTCAGAGGTAGGCGTGGGAGCCATTCTATCCCAGCGCTTCCAGTCTGACGATAAGGTTCATCCTTGCGCTTATTTTTCTCATCGCCTGTCGCCATCTGAGCGCAACTATGATGTGGGTAACCGTGAACTGCTCGCCATCCGCTTAGCCCTAGGCGAATGGCGACAGTGGTTGGAGGGGGCGACCGTTCCTTTTGTCGTTTGGACAGACCATAAGAACCTTGAGTACATCCGTTCTGCCAAACGACTTAATGCCCGTCAAGCTCGTTGGGCGTTGTTTTTCGCTCGTTTCGAGTTTGTGATTTCTTACCGTCCGGGTAGCAAGAACACCAAGCCTGATGCCTTATCCCGTCTGTTTAGTTCTTCTGTGGCTTCTACTGATCCCGAGGGGATTCTTCCTTATGGGCGTGTTGTCGGGTTAACAGTCTGGGGAATTGAAAGACAGGTTAAGCAAGCACTCACGCACACTGCGTCGCCGCGCGCTTGTCCTAGTAACCTCCTTTTCGTTCCTGTTTCCACTCGTCTGGCTGTTCTTCAGTGGGCTCACTCTGCCAAGTTAGCTGGTCATCCCGGTGTTCGAGGCACTCTTGCGTCTATTCGCCAGCGCTTTTGGTGGCCGACTCAGGAGCGTGACACGCGCCGTTTCGTGGCTGCTTGTTCGGACTGCGCGCAGACTAAGTCGGGTAACTCTCCTCCTGCCGGTCGTCTCAGACCGCTCCCCATTCCTTCTCGACCATGGTCTCACATCGCCCTAGACTTCATTACCGGTCTGCCTTTGTCTGCGGGGAAGACTGTGATTCTTACGGTTGTCGATAGGTTCTCTAAGGCGGCACATTTCATTCCCCTCGCTAAACTTCCTTCCGCTAAGGAGACGGCACAAATCATTATCGAGAATGTATTCAGAATTCATGGCCTTCCGTTAGACGCCGTTTCAGACAGAGGCCCGCAATTCACGTCACAGTTTTGGAGGGAGTTCTGTCGTTTGATTGGTGCGTCCGTCAGTCTCTCTTCCGGGTTTCATCCCCAGTCTAACGGTCAAGCAGAGAGGGCCAATCAGACGATTGGTCGCATACTACGCAGCCTTTCTTTCAGAAACCCTGCGTCTTGGGCAGAACAGCTCCCCTGGGCAGAATACGCTCACAATTCGCTTCCTTCGTCTGCTACCGGGTTATCTCCGTTTCAGAGTAGTCTGGGTTACCAGCCTCCTCTGTTCTCATCCCAGCTTGCCGAGTCCAGCGTTCCCTCCGCTCAAGCGTTTGTCCAACGTTGTGAGCGCACCTGGAGGAGGGTGAGGTCTGCACTTTGCCGTTACAGGGCACAGACTGTGAGAGCCGCCAATAAACGCAGGATTAAGAGTCCAAGGTATTGTTGCGGCCAGAGAGTGTGGCTTTCCACTCGCAACCTTCCTCTTACGACAGCTTCTCGTAAGTTGACTCCGCGGTTCATTGGTCCGTTCCGTGTCTCCCAGGTCGTCAATCCTGTCGCTGTGCGACTGCTTCTTCCGCGACATCTTCGTCGCGTCCATCCTGTCTTCCATGTCTCCTGTGTCAAGCCCTTTCTTCGCACTCCCGTTCGTCTTCCCTCCCCCCTCCCGTCCTTGTCGAGAGCGCACCTATTTACAAGGTACATAAGATCATGGACATGCGTTCTCGGGGACGGGGTCACCAATACTTAGTGGATTGGGAGGGTTACGGTCCTGAGGAGAGGAGTTGTGTTCCGTCTCGGGGCGTGCTGGACCGTTCACTCATTGATTATTTCCTCCGTTGCCGCCAGGATTCCTCCTCGAGTGCGCCAGGAGGCGCTCGGTGAGTGGGGGTACTGTCATGTTTTGTCATTTATTATCACGTCTTGTCCCTGTGCTTCCCATTCTATTCGTTTCCCTCTGCTGGTCTTATTAGGTTCTTTCCCTCTTTCTATCCCTCTCTCTCCCCCTCCCTCTCTCACTCTCTCGCTCTCTCTTCTCTCTATCGTTCCGTTCCTGCTCCCAGCTGTTCCTATTCCCCTAATCATCATTTAGCCTTCCCACACCTGTTCCCGATCCTTTTCCCTGATTAGAGTCCCTATTTCTCTCCTTGTTTCCCGTTTCTGCCCTGTCGGTTCCTTGTTTAGAATTCACCGTGCTGTGATTGTGTATCGCCCTGTCGTGTCGTGTTTTCCTCAGATGCTGCGTGGTGAGCAGGTGTCTGAGTCTGTCTGGTTCAAGTGCCTTCCCGAGGCAACCTGCTGTTCACCTGCTGTTCAAGATCGAGTCTCCAGTTTGTCCTCGTCATTTCGAGTGAAAGTTGTGTTTTTTTGATTGTATTTACTTTACTGGATTAAAGACTCTGTTTTCGCCAAGTCGCTTTTGGGTCCTCTTTCACCTGCATGACAAAAAGAATCCAGAAAAACGCATGTCAAAAATGTTAGAAATTGATTTGCATTTTAATGAGGGAAATAAGTATTTGACCCCCTCTCAATCAGAAAGATTTCTGGCTCCCAGGTGTCTTTTATACAGGTAACGAGCTGAGAGCTCTTAATCCCAGTTTGTTACCTGTATAAAAGACACCTGTCAACAGAAGCAATCAATCAATCAGATTCCAAACACTCCACCATGGCCAAGACCAAAGATGTCAGGGACAAGATTGTAGACCTACACAAGGCTGGAATGGACTACAAGACCATCGCCAAGCAGCTTGGTGAGAAGGTGACAACAGTTGGTGCGATTATTCGCAAATGGAAGAAACATAAAAGAACTGTCAATCTCCCTCGGCCTGGGGCTCCATGCAAGATCTCACCTTGTGGAGTTGCAATGATCATGAGAACGGTGAGGAATCAGCCCAGAACTACACGGGAGGATCGTGTCAATGATCTCAAGGCAGCTGAGACCATAGTGACCAAGAAAACAATTGGTAACACACTACACCGTGAAGGACTGAAATCCATCAGCGCCCGCAAGGTCCCCCTGTTCAAGAAAGCACATATACATGCCCGTCTGAAGTTTGCCAATGAACATCTGAATGATTCAGAGGACAACTGGGTGAAAGTGTTGTGGTCAGATGAGTTGATGCCAAAGAGCTCCATTTTGGTCTCAACTCGCTGTGTTCGGAGGAGGAATGCTGCCTATGACCCCAAGAACACCATCCCCACCGTCAAACATGGAGGTGGAAACATTATGCTTTGGGGGTATTTTTCTGCTAAGGGGACAGGACAACTTCACCGCATCAAAGGGACGATGGACGGAGCCATGTACCGTCAAATCGTGGGTGAGAACCTCCATCCCTCAGCCAGGACATTGAAAATGGGTCGTGGATGGGTATTCCAGCATGACAATGACCCAAAACACACGGCCAAGGCAACAAAGGAGTGGTTCAAGAAGAAGCACATTAAGGTCCTGAAGTGGCCTAGCCAGTCTCCAGACCTTAATCCCATAGAAACTCTGTGGAGGGAGCTGAAGGTTTGAGTTGCCAAACGTCAGCCTCGAAATCTTAATGACTTGGAGAAGATCTGCAAAGAGGAGCGGGACAAAATCCCTCCTGAAATGTGTGTAAACCTGGTGGCCAACCGCAAGAAACGTCTGACCTCTGTGATTGCCAACAAGGGTTTTGCCACCAAGTACTAAATCATGTTTTGCCGAGGGGTCAAATAATTATTTCCCTCATTAAAATGCAAATCAATTTATAACATTTTTGACATGCGTTTTTCTGGATTTTTTTGTTGTTATTCTGTCTCTCACTGTTCAAATAAACCTACCATTAAAATTATAGACTGATCAATTCTTTGTCAGTGAGCAAACGTACAAAATCAGCAGGGGATCAAATACTTTTCCCTCACTCTATATTTCACATTTAAAGGTATTCTGCTCAGGAGATCTACCAATGTGAATAGAGGATGTACATCTACTGTGAAGCATATAGACACACTTAGAAATTATTCCATCCATCATAGTGGTGTAGGGCAGGCTAGGGAAAAATCTCCACATTGTCCCTCACTCCTCACTCCCGTATCACCCTGGCTCCTTCAGGACAGAGTAGGTGAGCGGAGTTGAGCGGTTGGCTATCTGCTCATTGCTCATGGAGCACCGCTTCGGCACTCCATGTCCTTTACAACCGCTCCAAATTCGCTCCATTCATTAAAATCACAATTTAACCAACACCCATCTATTTTTTGTGACGACCTGGACCTACCATTTGGTTTTGAAGTATTGAAACCAAACCATACACAAGCATTTCGCTACACCCGCAATAACATCTGCTAAACACGTGTATGTGAGCAATACATTTGATTTGATATGATTTGAATTAAAAGTATTTTAATAAACATGAATAGGTGAATGTAAGAAGCGCTCATCATTTCAAATGGGCTACATGTCATATTAAACAGCATATTAATACTAAATAGGTCAGGCGCCAGACAGAAGAAGGAACAAAAATTATTATTTAGGCTGTATCATTTAAATTATTTCAAGGCTATAGCTACAAATAAATCAATTGTGAAGCATTTGTGAATGTGACACACTAGGCTGGTAGGGAGTCAGGGACATTAAGCGCTCAGCATTTAAACAACATTTCATTGTATTAAATAATTATAGTCTATAAATTGCCTATATAGGCTGTGACTTACTTAAGCAATAAGGCACGAAGAAGTGTGGTATATGGCCAATATACCACGGCTAAGGACGGGTCTTGTGCATGACGCAACGCGGAGTGCCTGGATACAGCCCTTAGCTGTGGTATATTGGCCATATACCACAAACCCCAGAGGTGCCTTTTTGCTATTATAAACTTGTTACCAATGTAATTAGAGCAGTAAAAATAAATGTTTTGTCATACGCGTGGTATACAGTCTGATATACTACGGCTGTCAGCCAATCAGCATTCAGAGTTCGAACCACCCAGATTATAGTTGGAATTAAAAGAAAAATGCCTTATTGGGCTCAGTTTACAGTGCCTTTGAATTCATTTTTAGAAACTCAAGTTTCGACAGAGTCTGTGGCTTCAGGCTCATTCCATGGTGCCTGGAGAGCAGGCCTGCAGCAGAGAATATTCCGAGCTTGCAAAGCCACTGGGGAAGCTAAACACCCTTTTGGCCACTCTTGCCAGGCTGGTCAGGGATGTTTTTTGGCAAAATAACCCAATCAAAACAGAAAGCTCCTTGAAAGTTGGAATATCCCAGACTTATTGGGACCAAATCAGTTATGGTCTATTGTATAGATAATAGAACAAAAATAAAGGAATCTATTAAGAGATCCAATTTTTGTTTAGAAATACTTTGCTACAATGACACTTAATTAGCTATCCACCTCATTCCTTTCTTTTGGCATATGCACGTAGTAATTAACCTACACCATCATGCTTTCGGGATATTTGTTTTTTTCAGATTCCACAATGATTCTTACATCACCACACTACATCACCACACTCCCTCTCTTGCTCTTGGTCCTCATCTTTGTAAGTCACTTTGATTTTGCACCTGTGTTTTTTAAAATTAAAATATTTAAGGAACTTCATGAAAGTAGCTAAAGCAAGGGGTTATAGCAGCACCCACGTAGACTACAAATGCATGCTGGGCCGGGCATGCCCTGAGCTCGTGAAATGAGCTCTACTGGAGCGAAATTAGAGCGAGCGCGAAGGCCGAAGCTCCAGCCTTTGGGATTCTCGCTCCTCACTCCAGTCAAATTGGGCACGTTCCACTCCCCGCTCTGCTCCAACTCCGCTCTGCTCACATACTCTGCTTCAGGGGTCCTTCTGTCTGCGTCAGTCCTCTCCTCTCCCAAATGGTGGAGTGATTGATGTCGGTGACATATCTAACCGTTCCTCTTTTCCCCTCTCCTTCTTTCTCCTCACAGGGAATTAAGCCGGACAGCTTCTTCAAAGTAAAAGTCCCTGAGTTGAAAGGGATCATAGAGGGATGCATCCGCATAAATACAGACCAGAGGTAGAGTAATCAGATAGGAATTCTCTTTAGTCACCTTACCTCAGACATCCGCTTTCAGTCTGGCACTGCGGTGGTGTGGTATCAAATGTTGGAAAGATTCTAGGTTGAAGTGTGTGTGTGTGTGTCTGTGTGTGTGTGTGTGTATTCTTAATGTGTGCAAACATTAGACCGACAGTTTTGTTCCTCCTAGACAAAGGATATTATACCTGTCAAGCTAGTTTGTCTAGACTCTTTGTCGCTCTCTCTCCAACATTAATCTAAGGGCGCTGACATTGAAACAAAATAGATTGTATCAGTCTCAGCCAACAACTGTGTAAATGCCCTCAAGAAAACAGTTTTATGATTAGCTTTTCTATTTTCTTATTCTCTTTCAAAGCATTGATCGAATTATGTTATGAGTTAAAAATAACAGTGAGAAACGACTTCAGACATAATTCAAATGTTGTCAGGTTTCAGGCCCCCTGGGGTTCCAATGAGATAACACCTGACCTGTTGTTAAATAGGGGCACATTACATTACACACCTATCCATCTCTCTCCTTTGGCTGTGTGTCAATAGTCTAAAGTGGCACAGAGTCTGACTCACCACATCCACCCACCTATAGTAAAATACTGTTTTTGTCCCCCATGTTTAGTTAATGACTATAAAAAGAACAGACAAAATACAGTAATATTCAATTCAATGGATTATAGAACTAAGAAAACAGTGGCCTCTTCAGGTACACCATCCAAGACCTGCTGGAACACACCTTCTTCAAGGAGAACAATGGCGTCCATGTTGAGCTGGCGGAGGAGGACGACACGGTGAAGTCTGGCCTGAAGCTGTGGCTGCGTATGGACGACACCAAGAAGCTGCATGGGAAGTACAAGGACAACAACGCCATCGAGTTCCTGTTTGAACTCTACAAGGATTTACCCGAGGAGGTGGCCCAGGAGATGGTGGGTTGTTGATGGATTTCCGGACCCTTTTCACATTTTGTGGATCTCAAGTGTCAAGTTCACTGATTGCTCTCCCCATCTCCCTAACATTCTCCCTCACCACCCCCTTTCCTTCCCTCTCCCTCATCCTCTCCCCCTCCCCTTAGGTGGTGCTGGGCTTCGTCTGTGAGGCAGATTACAAGCTGGTGGCCAAAGCCATCCGGGACCGCGCCACCGCCATCAAGCGGCAGCGGGAGAAACAGCGCCGGATTGCCGAGGAGGCCTTGCGCCAACAACAGGAAACTGTCATCGAGGAAGAACCAGAGTTGGCCCCCGAGCCAGAACCGCCCACCCCCAAACCTCAAATAGCCCTTCCCATTAAACAGCCCGCCCCTGTCTCGGCACCCCCTGCCCAGAGTCTGCCCACTCCGATGGTGTCGAGGCCGGTGATATCCGTGGCTAATGGCTCGGTGGATTCGGGGATAAATGCCAGCTTCACAGCAGAGACGGAGGAGCAGGAGGCAGACCAGCGGCTGCACTACAACATCAGACATGCCAGCTACTCCTCTGCCACGTGTGAGGATGCACTCAATATACCAGTGGTTCTCAAACTTCTCCTTTGGGGACCCTCGGATGTGACCTAGCTCAACTGATGAATCTATTCAAGGGCTTGATGATTCGTTAACAAGTTGAATCAGGGGTGCTCGCTCTGGAACGGCTGGGGGTATCCAAGGAGAGGTTTGAGAACCACTGCACTATACTGTAATCACATGGTCATGTATAGCAGACACATTTATCCCAACCTTGTGTCGCTTCGTAGCTGAACTCCTGAAGCTACACATTTGCCCACAGACAGTATGTACAGTCGAGCCTTCTCATGTCTAGGCAACATGCAAAGTGCATTGGCCTGGCCTATAACGCAGATAGATAAGCATGGTCCACAAGTTTACCATAAAAAAATATAAAGAACACAGATATCCTATTCACACAACCTTCAAGGTTAGTCCTTGGGGAACATACTCGCTGAAATATGTGGAAGGTTTAGCCAAAACATGCTTCAAACATTCATTGCTGACATGCTCATGCCCTGGATTCGGTATTACAGTATCACAGCTGCACCGTGTGTGTATGTGTGTGCATGGGCCCACGTGTTTCCTTATATCTGTACTGGAAACTGTTGGCTCAACAGACTTTGCCTAGGGCACGTGCTACATAGCCCTGTGTAGATCCTATGTGTTTTTTATATATTTCTTAAGTAGGCTAATCTTTTGCAGTTATGCCTCTGTCCATTTGTTGTGGTTACCCTCTAGCCCTGCTAATCCATGTAGCCGTCCCTCACGGTGCCTGTTAGTGGAGCCCAAAAAGGACCCCTTTGGATTTTTTTTTCATGAACAAATAACAAGAAACATTGAGTATACATTATTTCCAGACAAGACTTAACTTTTACAGTATATGTTGAACACAGTCAGGGTTACATGGCATAAAGAATGTTAATGTTAACGCCTGTCTGTCTCTTCCCTCCCACTTCCCTTCCTTTAACCATGGTGTCTCCATGGCAGCCGACTGCGAAATGGATGGCTACCTGAGCTCGTCTGGCTTCCAGGATCCCGGGGATCCCCATCTCCAGCCTCCTGTTAATTTCGCCCCTTCCTCCATCACTCCTGTTCCGTTGCCCCTAGAGATCCCTCGCATCGAGGCCCTGGCCATCAAGGCTCCTCCCCCTGACGCTCCACCAATCCCAGCTCTCCGCTTCCCCTCGGTAGGTAGCCTGTATGAAGTTCTTGAGGTTTATATTTCTATGGATGTAAAGCTCAACAGTCCAAATATTAATTATCATGACTTCTTATAACTGTTATATTTAAGCAATAAGGCCCGGGGGGGTGTGGTATATGGCCAATATACCATGGCTAAGGGCTGTTCTTGGACACAGCCCTTAGCTGTGGTATATTGGCCATATATCACAAACCACAGACGTGCCTTATTGCTATTATAAACTGGTTACCAACGTAGTTAGAGAAGTAAAAATAAATGTTTTGTCATATAACACAGCTGTCAGCCAATCAGCATTCAGGGCTCGAACCAGCCAGTTTATAAAAGGTGTTATATCCAGTTAGGACTCTTACACAACACCTTACCAGGAAAGGTTCTGGGCCCTACTAGTTATATATAACGGGGATATGTGTTTATGATTCGAGTGATGAGTTGATAAGCCATTAATGTTTAATTTTAGCACCCTACCTCAACAGACTATTCTGACGCTCTGTCCCTCCCCCAGAGTATCGCTGTATCCAACACTACCATGCCCCAGTCAGGAAATGCCAGTGGTTTCTCTTCTCCTGTCGACAGGTAACCCAAACACATGTAGAACCTTCCATGATGGGGGTGTTGTTCAGGGTATAAAGAAAGGCAAAGGCCTGCCCCACACACCTTATGGCCAGTATCTAAGTATAATGTGATGTGTGTATGGCAGTGTTGCAATCAAGACAACAAAGGCCCAACAAAGGAACAAACATTTCAAATGTACTATAGAAATATACAACCACTACACGAGAACTTTGCTGCTTTTAACTAGTTAAATAAAATAAATAAAAGTAGAATAACTTCTCTGTGTAATGGGTATCTCTGCAGTTAACACACATTTCCGGTAGTATTTATTAAAACAGGACAGGTGTGAGTGAACTTGAAGGGGATATTTTTTAGAGCCTGTGTGTTGTTCTCTATCCCCATGGGAAATAGCGAGCGAGTCTGTTGTGGCGAACAACACTTTGATGAATGATGCCACGTGAATGTCTGTTTAAAGAGCTCCGTTGGAGTGTGCTTCCTTTTCTCCTGTGACTCACCTAACACACACACACACACCTAACACACACACACGCACACACACACACACCCACACACAAACACACACCCACACACACACACACTCTCTCTCCCCCATCCTCCCCCTGCCCTCATCCTCCAATTACCCCATTTCCTGTGTGCAATTGGAGCGAGAGTGGAGCAAGAGGCATCAGAGCACTTCCTTCCCTTCAGGTGCCTTTCTGAATGTAATCCATAATGGTCTCGGGGGAGAAGGTCAATGGTCTTAATAGGCTTTTCCTTCTGGGAGCTGGGTGGGATGGACATAACCTTTGAATAGTTAGAAGACTCTCAGGGGTTTGTTTGGTGATACACTACAGACTCATTAGTAACCAGTTCATTATTAGTTGTGTAGTATAAATAAGACTAGAAGTAGACAGTAGTAGTAGTAGTAGTAGTAGTAGTAGTAGTAGTAGTAGTAGTAGTTGTTGTACTTTCAGTAGTAGTAGTTGTATCGGTACTGTAAGTGCTAGTAGTCAACATTTTTGTAGTGGTGGTAGTAGTGTAGGTGTTCTTATAGCAATAGTTAGTATTATCAATAAAAAAATGACAGTGTTACATCTCCTGGGCAGTTGTCATAAACCACTTCCTGATTATCCCCACAGCTATGCCTCTGATGTGACATCAGGCTTGAGTGATGGCAATGAGGGCCTATCAGAAAAGAGTGCCAACAAACGTACCGGTACCAAGCTCTTCAGGAGGAGAGCCCGCTCACGCCTACGAATCACTGGGGTATGGAATGTCTGTCTGTCTGTCTGCCTGCCTGCCTGCCTGCAGTTGTAATGAATTAATCACATACAAAGAGGATTGCAATCCAAGTCATCCTTGGTCTTGTAAAGTGGCTACGTGTTCTGAGTGGATAAACTCTCGTTTTTCTCCTGTCCTTCCAGTTGTCTGACAAAGTGGACCGTGTGGTGGAGTGTCAGCTCCAGACTCATAACAGTAAGATGGTGACCTTTAAGTTTGACCTGGACGGAGACAACCCGGAGGACATTGCTGCTGTCATGGTGTGTGTGTGTGTGTGTGTGCATGCACGTATCTTTAACTCAACTATTTCTTATCCACTGAGCTACTGTAAGCTCATCCAGTGTTACAAAACATCAGGCTTTTTTCAAGCAGAACAATAACTTCCCAGAGAACACAGAAGAACACTATGCTTGCTTCTTGAGAATATAACATCTAATTATCCAATCAATGAAATAGTATTTACTGTGTAAGAAAGTGAAACTGACCATGGATTCCAACAAGATCTCTCACAGTTTTGGAAAGAATATTGTTTGGCCTTGGCCCTGGGAACGCATGGTTAACGGTTTTGATTGAATATGACCCAGTCATGAGGGATAATTTCTCTAATCCTTAAAACATCATAGCAGTTGCTCACATCATGGAGTTGGTGGGATTAAAACAAGCTGAAAATGACCGCAGAGAACCATTTTGAATTGGTGCACTGCAAAAAGTGACATCTAAACAAGCCGAAATGTCTTATTGAGTGATAATTCATACCAAGCTAAATTATCTAACATCATTGGCAGATTGCTTATTTTAACCTATAAAAGGCTTAATACAAGTCATTTATCTTATTTCAAGTAATTTTCCAAGATATTTTACCTTAATATGAAATAGTATAACATATCTTGAAACATTTATTGAAATAAGATAATTTACTTGTATTATACCGTTTTTAGGTTCAATAAGCAAATTGATCTACCAATGACAATGAATAATTTAGCTTGGTACAAAAAAACTATATCTTTTTTTATCATTTAATATATACGATATTTAGGCTTGCTTAGATACTGTTTTCTCTCTTGTCATCTGAATATGATGTCCTGTATTTTATGTTGTTGTGTCCATCTCATCTTAACATACAGGTAACTGCCAAAATAATGGAAACACTTTAAATGAGGGATAAAAAATATACTGAATGTAGGTGCTTCCACACAGGTGTGGGTCCTGAGGTAATTAAGCAATTAACATTGCATCATGCTTATGGTCATGTACAAAAATCCTGGGCAGGCTATTATTTTGGCTACCATGACTATGTCCCATAGGATGACAATGCCCCCATCCACAGGGCACGAGTGGTCACCAAATAGTTTGATGAGCATGAAAACACTAAACCATATGCCATGGCTGTTTGTCACCAGATCTCAACCCAATTGAACACTTATGGGAGATTCTGGAGCGGTGCCCCAGAGTGTTTTCCACTACCATCAACAAAACACCAAATGATGACATTTCTTATGGAACAATGGTCTTGCATCCCTCCAATAGACTTCCAAACACTTGTTGAATCTATGCCAAGGTGCATTGAAGCTGTTCTGGCTCATGGTGGCCCAACACCCTATTAAGACTATTGGACCAGGTCTCTCTTGAAAAAGAGATGTTATCTCAATGAGAAAACCTGTATAAATAAATGTAAAATAAAAATACACTTTACTTTGGCAGTTACCTGTACAATGCACTTTGCATTGTACTTGCAAAACTAGTTTCAAAACTAGTGTGTATGAAATCTATCGACTCACTGCTCCAATAGCCATCTGCCTAAGTGGTAGCCCTGACACATGGCTATAGACTCCTATAGCGGCTACGAGTCTACAGCCATGTTTCAGGGCTAGCTAAGTGGGTGTCTGTTATGAAATCCTTACAACAACAAGCAAAGATGATTGTTTACTCACTTTCAAAATCTTCCTTTCTTTCTTCCCTAACTTTGTCCATCTGTGTCCGTGTTTGTCTCAATCGTCAAATCTAACTGTTCCTTCACTCATATCTGTTTTATGGATTGAATGATTCATTTACTGATTGATTGACTGATTTAACTCCCTCAGGTCCACAATGAGTTCATCCTTCCCTCTGAGCAGGAGGGCTTTATCTACCGCATGCGTGACATCATCAAGCGTGCAGAGGCCCTGATGAAGAGGGGTGAGCCCCTGAGTCTGGGGGACGCTGCCCACCAGCTCTACCCCTACCTCAGCGAAGTGGGCACCTTGTCTGCCTTGCAGGTCAGTGCCATAGACATACATCATTGGTTAGTGCCACGATGCCAGATTAACCACTGCTGCTGCCCATTGTTGGCATGGTCCACATGTGCACATAGCTGTACAGAGACCAAACAAAACACAATACAGTGTGTTAAAAACCTGTACTATTACCACCAGTAGAACCTGCATATCAATCATTTGTGAAGCATCTATGTAGGGTTCATGAAAACTTAAGCCTTAAAAGTCTTATTTTTATGTGGGACCAACAATAGTTACAAAACCAACCATCTATACTGAACAAAACTAAAAACTCAACATGCAACGATTTCTACGATTTCACCGAATTTGGGTTCATATAAGGAAATCAGTCAATAGAAATAAATTCATTAGGACCTAATCTATTGGTTTCACATGACTGGGCAGGGGTGCAGCCATGGGTGGGCCTAGAAGGGCATAGGGCCACCCACTTGCGAGCCAGTCCCCCCAACAAAAGGGCTTTGTTCCAGACAGAAATACTGCTCAGCATCTCCCTCCCCCTCCTCAGACAATCCCGCAGGTGAAGAAGCCGTATGTCCTGGGCTGGCGTGGTTACTTGTGGTCTGTTGGATATACAGCCAAATTCTCTAAAACAACGTTGGAGGCAGCTTATGGTAGAGAAATGAACATTAAATTATCTGGCAACAGCTCTGTTGGACATGCCTGCAGTCAGCATGCCAACTGCACACTCCCTCAAAACTTGAGACATCTGTGGCATTGTGTTGTGTGACCAAACTGAACATGTTAGAGTGGCCTTTTAATATCCTCAGCACAAGGTGCACCTGTGTAATTATCATGCTGTTTAATCAGCTTCTTGATAGGCCACACCTGTCAGGAAGGAGAAATGCTCACTAACAAGGAAATGACCAAATTTATGCACAACATTTTAGAAAAATAAGCTTTTTGTGCATTTGGAACAATTCTGGCATCTTTTATTTCAGCTCATGGAAAAGGGAATAACACTTTACATGTTGCATTTATATTGTTGTTCAGTGTATATATACAGTTGAAGTCGGAAGTTTACAGACACTTAGGTTGGAGTCAATAAATCTCGTTATTCAACCACTCCACAAATTTCTTGTAACAAACTATAGTTTTGGCGAGTCGATTAGGACATCTACTTTGTGCATGACACAAGTTATTTTCCAACAATTGTTTACAGACAGATTATTTCACTTATAATTCACTGTATCATCATTCCAGTGGGTCAGAAGTTTACATACACAAAGTTTACTTTGCCTCTAAACAGCTTGGAAAATTCCAGAAAATTATATCATGGCTTTAGAAGCTTCTGATAGGCTATTTGACATAATTTGAGTCAATAGGAGGTGTACCTGTGGATGTATTTCAAGGCCAACCTTCAAACTCAGTGCCTCTTTGCTTGACATCATGGGAAAATCAAAAGAAATCAGCCAAGACCTCAAATCTGGTTCATCCTTGGGAGCAATTTCCAAACACCTGAAGGTACCACAATCATCTGCACAAACAATAGTACTCAAGTATAAACACCATGGGACTATGTAGCCGTCATATCGCTCAGCAAGGAGACGTGTTCGTACTTTGGTGCGAAAGGTGCAAATCAATCGCAGAACAACAGCAAAGGACCTTATGAAGATGCTGGAGGAAACAGGTACAAAAGTATGTAAATCCACAGTAAAACGAGTCCTATATCGACATAACCTGAAAGGCCGCTCAGCAAGGAAGAAGCCACTGCTCCAAAACCGCCATAAAAAAGCCAGACTACGGTTTGCAACTGCACATGGGGACAAAGATCGTACCTTTTGGAGAAATGTCCTCTGGTCTGATGAAACAAAAATAGAACTGTTTGGCCATAATGACAATCGTTATGTTTGGAGGAAAAAGGGGGAGGCTTGCAAGCCGAAGAACACCATCCCAACCAAGAAGCACGGGGGTGGCAGCATCATGTTGTGGGGTGCTTTGCTGCAGGAGGGACTGGTGTACTTCACAATATAGATAGCAACATGAGGAAGGACAATTATGTGAATATATTGAAGCAACATCTCAAGACATCAGTCAGGAAGTGAAAGCTTGGTTGCAAATGGGTCTTGCAAATGGACAATGACCCCAAGTATACTTCCAAAGTTGTGGCAAAATGGCTTAAGGACAACAAAATCAAGGTATTGGAGTGGCCATCACAAAGCCCTGACCTCAATCCTATAGAAAATTTATGGGCAGAACTGACAAAGCGTGTGCGAGCCTGGAGGCCTACAAACCTGACTCAGTTACACCAGCTCAGTCAGGAGGAATTGGCCAAAATCCACCCAACTTATTGTGGGAAACTTGTGGAAGGCTACCTGAAACGTTTGACCCAAGTTAAACAATTTAAAGGCAATGCTACCAAATACTAATAGAGTGTATGTAAACTTTTGACCCACTGGGAATGTGATGAAAGAAATTACAGCTGAATTAAATCATTCTCTAATGTTATTCTGACATTTCACATTCTTAAAATAAAGGGGTGATCCTAACTGACCTAAGAAAGGGAATTTTTACTAGGATTAAATGTCAGGAATTGTGAAAAACTGAGTTTAAATGTATTTGGCTAAGGTGTATGTAAACTTCCAACTTCAACTGTAAGTGGTGCACACCACCAGTCCTTGAGGGCACCAGTCCTGTTTTTTGTCTTGAATTCAACAATGGGACTGATTTCGACCTGGGAAAGGAGGTATTTGCACTCTCCAGCTAATCAGTGTGAAAAATCTAATCAGCACAACTGTAGAACTCAAGGACCAGAGATATGCACCCCTGAGACAGATGGTTGGCTTTGTCAGTTGTTGTTTTTAAGTTGTGCACTTGTTGGTCCCACATACAATGAACAACAACCTCAAGGCCCTGGGTTATTTGCCCCTCATCTTTATAACAACTTAACAACAAAAACAAGTGCATGGCAATCCTCTGTAGCAAGACAGCATATGACATGGAGTGATTTCAACAGTTGATTGGTTAACTTGCTTTGAGATTGTATTTCAGCCAAACTTACATGTGCATGGACTGGAAAGGACACATTCCTCTTCATCTTTGCCCGGTAAGGAAGATTCCCTGTGTGCATGTGCAATATATGTATAGATGTATGTTTCTATAGTGCCTATAGAAAGTCTGCACCCCCTTGAACTTCTTTCACATTTTCTTGTTACAAAGTGGGATTGAAATAGATTTAATTGTATTTTTTTGTCATTGATCTACACAAAATACTCCATGTCAAAGCGAAAAGAAAATTCTGCAAATGTTTTCAAATTAGTAAAAGTTTAATAACTAGAATATATTTGTTGCATAAGTATTTACCCCGTTAGTTTAGACTAGCAATTCCTCTGTCCCCCGTACGTACAACATCTGTAAGGTCCCTCAGTCAAGTATTGAATTTCAACTACAAAAACCAGGGAGCTTTTCGAATGCCTCACAAAGAAGGGCAGTGATTGGTAGATGGGCAACAATAACAAATCAGACATTGATGATTTTAAAACAGCTACAGATCAATGGCTGTGATGGGAGAAAACTGAAGATGGATCAACAACATTGTAGTGACTCTACAATAATGACCTAAATGACAGTGTGTAAAGAAGGATACAAATATACAGAATACAAATATTCCAAAACATGCAGATGTATGCAACGAGGCACTAAAGTAATACTGAAAGAAAAATAAACACAGCAAAGGACTACAATTTTTGGCCTAAATGCAAAGCCTTATGTTTGGGGCAAATCCAACACAACACTGAGTAACTGCCTCCTTATTTTCAAGTATGGTGGTGGCTGCATCATGGTATGGGTATGCTTGACATAAGCAAAGATGGATGAAAAAAATTAAGTGGCCAAGTTACAGTTTTGACTTAAATCTGCTTGAAAATCTATACAAAGACTTGAACATTGCTGTCTAGCCATGATCCCCAACACCCTTGACAGAGCTTGAAGAATTTTTAAATAATAATTGGCAAATATTTCACAATCCATGTGTGTGTAACCGATGTGAAATGGCTAGGGTTGCGTTTCAATCGGTGACGTCACTCGCTCTGAGACCTTGAAGTAGTTGTTCCCCTTGCTCTGCAAGGGCCGCGGCTTTTGTGGAGCGATGGGCAGCGATGTTTCGTGGGTGTCAGTTGTTGATGTGTGCAGAGGGTCCCTGGTTCGAGCCCAGTTAGGGGCAAGGAGAGGGACGGAAGCTATACTCTTACATGTGCAAAGCAATTATGAGACTTACCCATGAAGACTCACAGTTGTAATCACTGCCTAAGGTGTTTCTAACATGTTGCAACACTCAGGGGAGTGAATACTTATTTAATCAAAGTATATGAGTGTTTTATATTTCATGAATCTTTGCCAAATGTTAGAATTTTTCTTCCACTTTGACAATACAGAGTATTTTGTGTAGATCGTTGACAAAAATGTGTCATCAGTCCCCACAAACACATCGATACGTTATGATCAATGTCACTTTGGTGTATCTGCGCATGTTTAAGGGTTTATTTGTCTCTCTGGGCCAGACTTTGCTGAGGGCAGCGTTGCTCAGCTCCGAGGCTCGTCTCCTGTGGCGCCTGTTGGAGACTTCTACATCGACCCAAAGGCGGTCCCTTCTGTTCGCCCCCTCCGCTCTCAGTCCTTCCAGACCACGTCAAGTACGTACCACACTCCAACCCCAGAAACACTGTCTGGCTGCTCACCATCAACCACAGTAACAATAACCTTTCATTTATAGCTGGAATCCTTAATAGGTGAAACTGCCACGTCTGTTTGGGATGTTACAATAACAAAAAAGTAACTGCAAACAACAAACACTGTTTTTTTCCTCCTCGGACATCAGACTTTGAGTCTTAGACTTTGAATGCTTATTACAGTAGTAGTCTGAGTAGTGGTGTTGATATACTTTGATATTGCCAATCGGGTGAGATAGGCAGAAGAAGAAGGAAAGAAGATTTCCATTAGAAACAATAGGCCTTCTGGCAATTGGAGACAGAACATGTGATACTCTATATGGGCATAAGGTTATTCGAACAACTGGTATCCCCACTCAGACACACCCACTCACCTCTAGTGTTCAGGTTTGCTGTAGAGCAGAGTGCTATCAGCACTGTGTGTCACCTCCTCCTCTCAGGCACCCTCTCTTATTCTCTGTCTCTCCCCCCCTCCAGTTGCTCTCTCAGAATGTTTACTGGCCGATACAGTGGGGATTTTCCCACTGTCTCAAATCTACTGAGAGTTGCCATTCAGTCTGTTTTAACAGGTGCGAGGTTTATGTGCAGCTGCAATGTGAAAGAGGAGTTTAGTGAGTTACATAATCCATCCATCATTGACACGTTTTAGCTTTTGTTTATTTTTGTGGTCTGTAATTACCTTTGACACTCTGGGCGGTGTCAAATTTCCTTCTGACTGACATGCCTTGATTTCATGGGAACCTGTGCTTAACTGAGCTGAAGTCGTGCTGTGGAATGATATCTCTGTCCATTGGTAAGATTGAAAAAGGAAGGAAGTATCTAAATTTATGAGAGGAAAAGCTGTAACGACGTTCGTCTGTTGAATGAAGAGAGTCAGACCGAAATGCAGCGTGTAGGTTACTCATGACTTTAATGAATGAAAAGGTACATGAAATAACTGAATTACGAAAACAACAAACGAAACGTGAAACTAATTACAGCCTATCTGGTGACTACTACACAGAGACAGGTACAAACACCCACAAAATACAACGCGAACTCAGGCTACCTAAATACTGTTCCCAATCAGAGACAACGACAAGCACCTGACTCTGATTGAGAATCGCCTCAGGCAGCCAAGCCTAACTAAACACACCCCTAATCAGCCGCAATCCCAATTAATACAAACCCCAATACGAATACAACATATAAACCCATGTCACACCCTGGCCTACCCAAACATATAACAAAAACCCAAATACAATGACCAAGGCGTGACAGAACCCCCCCCCCCCCTAAGGTGCGGACTCCCGGACGCACCTCAAGAGCATAGGGAGGGTCCGGGTGGGCGTCTGTCCATGGTGGCGGTTCTGGCTCGGGACGTGGACCCCACTCCATTAATGTCCTAGTTCCTCCCCTTTGCGTCCTGGGATCATCCACCTTCTCCGCCGACCATGGCCTAATAGTCCTCACCCAGATCCCCACATAACTGAGGGGCAGCTCGGGACAGAGGGGCATCTCGGGACAGAGGGGCATCTCGGGACAGAGGGGCATCTCGGGACAGAGGGGCATCTCAGGAAAGAGGGGCAGCCAGGGACTGAGGGGCATCCCGGGACAGAGGGGCAGCCCGGGACAGAGGGGCAGCCCGGGACAGAGGGGCAGCCCGGGACAGAGGGGCAGCCCGGGACAGAGGGGAAGCCCGGTACTGAGGGGAAGCCCGGTACTGAGGGGAAGCCCAGTACTGAGAGGAAGCCCAGTACTGAGAGGAAGCCCAGTACTGAGAGGAAGCTCAGGCAGGTAGTAGGCTCCGGTAAATCCTGGCTGGCTGGTGGAACTGGATGATTCAGGTTGTCTGGCCGATCTGGCGGATCTTGGCAGACTGGCACTTCTGGCGGATCCTGGCAGACTGGCACTTCTGGCGGATCCTGGCAGACTGGCGACGCTGGGCAGACTGGTGGCGCTGGGCAGACTGGCGGCGCTGGGCAGACTGGGAGCACTGGGCAGACTGGGAGCACTAGCGGCGCTGGGCAGACTGGCGGCGCTGGCGGCGCCGGGCAGACTGGGAGCACTGGCCGCGCTGGGCAGACTGGGAGCACTGGCCGCGCTGGGCAGACTGGCGGCGCTGGGCAGACTGGGAGCACTGGCGGCGCTGGGCAGACTGGGAGCACTGGCGGCGCTGGGCAGACTGGGAGCACTGGCCGCGCTGGGCAGACTGGGAGCACTGGCCGCGCTGGGCAGACTGGGAGCACTGGCCGCGCTGGGCAGACTGGGAGCACTGGCGGCGCTGGGCAGACTAGGAGCACTGGCCGCGCTGGGCATACTGGGAGCACTGGGCGCGCTAGGCCGACTGGGAGCACTGGCCGCGCTGGGCCGACTGGGAGCACTGGCCGCGCTGGGCCGACTGGGAGCACTGGCGGCGCTGGGCAGACTGGAGAGGAGAAAGGCTCTGGCTGTGCTAAACAGGCGGGAGACTCCAACAGCGCAGGAGAGGAGAAAAGCGCTGGCTGCGCTGAACAGGCGAGGCGCACTGAAGGCCTGGTGCCTGGTGCTGGAACTGGTGGTACTGGCTCGAGGATACGCACAGGAAGCCTGGTGCGGGGAGCTGCTACCGGAGGACTGGTGTGTAGAGGTGGCTCTGGATAGACCGGACCGTGCAGGCGCACTGGAGCTCTTGAGCACCGAGCCTGACCAAGCTTACCTGGCTCGATGCCCACTCTAGCCCGGCCAATAGGAAGGGCAGGTATGTGCCGCACCTGGCTCTGCACCCGCACTGGAAACACCGTGCGCTCCATAGCATAACACGGTGCCTGCCCGGTCTCTCTAGCCCAACGGTGAGCACAGGGAGTATGTGCAGGTCTCCTACCTGGCATAACTATTCTCCCTTCAAGCCCCCCCCAATAATTTTTTCGGGCTGCTTTTCCGGCTTCCAACCGCGTCGCCGTGCTGCCTCCTCATACCTGCGCCTCTCCGCTTTATCCGCGTCTATTTCATCCTTGGGACGGCGATATTCTCCCAGCTGCGCCCAGGGTCCTTTTCCGTCTAATTCCTCCTCCCATGTCCAAATCTCCAAGTGGTGCAGCCTCTCCCACTGCAACTGCTCTTCACGATTAACAGGGAGAGTAGGCTCAGGTCTGACTCCTGACTCAGCCATTCTCTCTCTGCGCTCTCCCCCGTTACTTTCGGTTTTCGCTCTGCGTCGCCGTGTTTTCCTTTTTGACTCCATTAGCCTGTAGCCCTCTTCGCACTGCTGAAGCGAATCCCAGGCGGGCGCCTGCACTCTCTCTGGGTCGGCCGCCCACCTGTCGATTTCCTCCCACGTTGTATACTCCATGCTTCTGCTGTCCATAACATTGTCCTTTAGCTCCTGCCAGTTCACACGCTGCTCGGTCTGTGAGTGGTGGTGGGTGTTTCTGTAACGACGTTCGTCTGTTGTAAGAAGAGAGTCAGACCGAAATGCAGCGTGTAGGTTACTCATGACTTTAATGAATGAAAAGGTACATGAAATAACTGAATTACGAAAACAACAAACGAAACGTGAAACTAATTACAGCCTATCTGGTGACTACTACACAGAGACAGGTACAAACACCCACAAAATACAACGCGAACTCAGGCTACCTAAATACTGTTCCCAATCAGAGACAACGACAAGCACCTGACTCTGATTGAGAATCGCCTCAGGCAGCCAAGCCTAACTAGACACACCCCTAATCAGCCGCAATCCCAATTAATACAAACCCCAATACGAATACAACATATAAACCCATGTCACACCCAGGCCTACCCAAACATATAACAAAAACACAAAATACAATGACCAAGGCGTGACAAAAGCGAATGTAACCAATACTGTGTCACTGTATCTGTATCTGAGTGAAAGTAGGTCTTTCCTCAGGTGGTCCAGTTTGATTTATGTTGTAAATAACTGATTGGTTACTTTATATGTGGTGCTAGGCAGAAGGGAATGATGTCTACATAACATAAACTCTTCAGAACAGGTCTTTATTCTGTTTGTGGATGGAACCCATTCAATCAGTCATAAGTCAGATTGTTGCCCTACTTATGAGTCTAACCCCAATATTCCTTATGCGTCTTCCAGGTTCTTCCCAGACCTTCCACCCGCCTGCTTCCCATTACCCCCAGTATTCCCACCCCGAGGCCGTGCCCCCCGTGATGCCCCTCAATCAGCTGCTTCCCCTGCCCCAGCAGTACCCCAAGCCCCCCAACACCCACTTCCCCTTCCCTTACCCTTTCACCCAGACCTCCTCAAAGCCCGCCAGCGCCCCCCTCACCCCCGAGACCCACCACCGGGTCCTAAGCAACTCCAACCTCTCCTCCTCTTCCCCATCCCCTTCCTCCTCCCCTGCCAAGCCGGCCACCCCAGGGCAACAGCAGGGGGGTGAAACATTACCTCTGAAGGGTGAGGTAGTGGGCAGTACCCCCCAGCCCACCCCTCCAGCCCAACAGCAGCAGAACCCAGGCATGTGGCCCCCCAACAGCCACAACCAGCCCCTCTTTTCCCTGGCTAACGTGTTGTCCCTGGCCATGAGCGTGGCCCAGTCCTTCATGCCCCCCACCTCCATGCCCAGCGATCTGAACCCAGCCCAGTCTGGCTCCTACCACCCCTCCATGTTTGGCCCTCCCCAGCTGATGCCAGGGGAGGGCCCCTACCCACCCCAGGGCCAGATAACAGCAGGCCAGTATCTGGACATGTGCCAGCAGTATGCAGACACCCAGGCTCTGCACCAACAGGGCCTGTTGAAAGCCAACGTAGCCCCAGGGTTACCCCAGCCTGGCGGTCTAGTGGATGGGACTGCTTTCAGGCAAGCTGGCTCCAGCCTCTCTCCTCCAGGATCCAGGGTGAGTCCCCAGATGTATTGCCAGCTGGGGCCCAGGGTGGGGTTCCAGGAGCAGACAGACAGCTCAGCCTCCACCTCTATCACCAGCTCCCCCTCCTCCTCAGCTCCAGCCAGCCCACAGAGCACCGTAAGTCACTTAATAAATATGTGCTCATATGCCTTACCTTTAAAACCTCAAACCTGTTCCTCTACAATGTTGTCTAGATTACACGTGCCTGTAACATGTTCTGGCACAGTGTATTATAAAAGTACTGAGCTGGTAAAGCTTAAAGAATGTTGTTATTTTACCCTGCAGGTGTCTTCACCCAAGCTAAGAACCTCTTCACCCCTGGTGGTGTCAGAGTCGGGAGCAAACGCTGCCAAAAACAGACTGTCACCTATCTCTGAGGGTAAGCTCTCTCTCCATGCCATACACCTTTTCATTGTGTATGCATTTGGCATGATGAGCTAATAATAGTCAATCACGTCAATTCATTTTTAATTAATCTACATTTTTAAAACACTGTCTGTTTCCAAGGCAGCCGATATGTCAGGAAAAAACACATTGTATTTTTGCACCTGCTGTGTCCATGGCAACTTAATATACGATACTGTGGATCATTAATTTATCAATTCACTTTTTACTGTGTACTTGTATGAGGTACTCTCTCAAGCAACATGACTTAAATCATTGTACAGTTAAGTCTGCCCCCCAAGTGCCCAACCTGTAGTATGAACTTTGATGAGAAATACTTTGTTGTGTAGATGAGTAGGCTGGCTTGATGTCAATGACTCTTTCCAGACACAATTATAATGGGTGTCAATTACGTACCATGACATAACTCTCGCTCTCCCCTCGCTCTCTTCTCTCTCTCCCTCCAACAGAGAAAAAGCCTACAGTTACCGTCGGCCGTTTCCATGTCACACCCAGCAGAGAGATCCCTGCAGCCTCGGCTAGCCCCACCCAAGATCCTCCCCAAACCCACCCACAACACCAAACCCCGCCCACAGTCACCGTCAGCACCAGCCCTTCCTCCCGGGACAGTGAATCTGATACCAGCACCGAGGAGCAGGGGGGCGAATCAGAAAGCAGCGTTAGCACCTTAACCGTGTCCCCTCCCCAGCGATCCCCCGGCGGGCCCCTGTGTAACCTAGACATCGCCCAGTCCTTGCCTAGAGGCCCTAAGCGGACAGAGCAGGAGGACCAGCAGGAGAGTGAGGAGGAGCCATACAAGGAGCCAGATAAGGAGCCAGACAAGGAGAAGGAGGGAGAGGAGGATGAGGAGGAGGAGCTGAGGAGAAGGGGGGGTCGGAGGCTGAGCCTGAGCCTGTGGGAGGGTACAGCGGGGAGCCCCCAGTTCAGTGGGAGCAACCTGAACCAGCCCTGGATGAGCTACACACGCAGCGCCTCGTATGTCAGCAGTGACGAGACAGAGAGCGAGAACGAGGATATGTGCGAGGAGCTACAGGAACTCAGGGACAGGTGAGTGGAGGAGAGGAGGCGCACCATTTCTGTTTTTGAAGTTAAGTCTCTGAGGTTGTGAACAAACACACAGTCAAAGTACAAAACGTTATTCCACCAATCAAGGTCACCGGTTCCTCCCCAGTCCTCCAAAACAAAACAAACGAGTTATGGCCACACTGTTGATAGGAAATAGAAGTGTGTCTTTATCACTCTAGTTGAATTAAAAAAACTTCTAAGAACTGTTGACATCAACATGTGTAATAAGGTCATACGCATCGTCATTCAGTGGAGGCTGGTGGGAGGAGCTATAGGAGGATGGGCTCATTGTAATGGTTGAAATGGAATCAATGGAACGGAGTCAAACATGCGGTTTCCATATGTTTAATACATTTCCATTTATTCCATTTCAGTTATTACAATGAGCCTGTCCTCCTATAGCTCCTCCCACCAGCCTCCACTGTCATCATTAGAGCATAACATAAGGTTTTAAACATTCTTAGAACTTGGTTTGTCAACTCCAAATGGTCATTAAACCTAAATGATCTTCCAAATTCACAACCTGACTGTGAAAACACAAACACCAATTCAAGCTAACTTAGTAAAACTCTTCTTGCCCCTGACCTTGACCATCTTCTCTAGAAACTCTTTCCCTGTCCCATTCACTCTCTCTTGTATTCCCTCCTCCTCTTTCTTCTTCTCCCTCCCCCTCTCTGTCCTTCCTCCCTTCCTCTCACTCAGGCACCTGTCAGAGGTGCAGGCCCTCCAGCTCACTCAGAAGAGGGAGATTGAGGCGCTGTATGAGCGGATGGGAAAGGTGCCTCCCCCTGGCATCGTGTCCCCTGCTGCCATGCTCAACAACCGCCAGAGGCGCCTCTCCAAGAGCGGCAACTACCAAGGCTTGCGTAGGAACAGCCTGCAGAGACTGGATATACTGCCCCCTGCAGGTCAGTTGGTATTGTAGTAGTTATGTTGCTGTCTGGTTGGGAGTTCGTTATGACTTAGCTATTCCCTCCATGTCTTACAAACACAGGGATCATGCGTAAAAACTCAGTCAGTGGCAGCAGCAGTGGCTCTCAGGAGAGGTCCAGTAAAGGGGTGACCTTTGCCCCCGACCTCAACCGGATGGTGAGCAAGCACCCTGTCTGACCCATGATCCCTGAACCCTGACCTTGTCAGCCTGAACATTAACGTAGAACATTTTGACAGGTGTAATCCTTCTAAAAACCTGTGCAGTGATGAAAATAATATGTTAACGTAGTCACCTTGGTATTTCTTTGTTAACCTGCTTGGTTACTCGGTGAACACACTACGCCCTCTGACCTCTAACCTCTCTCCTACTAGTGAGACGTGTCTCCCTGTGTGATCCGGAGAACTGGGGGTTGGGGCTGGTAATACTGTGGCCAGCCGCCTCCCCTCCCAACCACCAACCAGGAAGAGAGGGAGCCCAATGATGATCAATATGTTGCCCAGCCCAGTGCTGAACAGATAGCTCCCAGCCTGAGCCTTGGGATGGGGAAACCGAATGAACAGAATTGGTTTTGCCCAACTCCTGCGTCCTCTTTCCTCTGTCCTCTCTCTTTGAAAAAGGTAATTGAGGAGAGGTAGCAAGGAGAGTGAACGAGGACGAAAATGGGCTTGTAAGAAATTAAACTTTTTCTCCACTCAGGCAAATGACGTTTACAGGGGTGGATCCCAAAATAAATTTGTAGAGTGATAAAAACAAATGAAGTTAGTTGTTCAATACATTTTATAGATACAACTATAAGTAGCATATTGTTTGTAAACATGTGCATGCTTTTCTACATCAACAAAACAAATTGTGTGGCAAAGGGGGTGTGGCAGATTTATAAGTTCTTCCGTGAAGGACTCAGGTAGGAGACACATGACTATCATCTATGAAAGATGGCTAACAAGGAGGAAGAACACTCTTCTGTTCGCCTTGACCACTTATGAGTTTCTGAGTCACGGAGAAGAGAGGACGAAGGAGAGGTTGGAGGACTGACTTTTTCCCAAATGAGAAAAGGCCATGGTCATCCACATCACTAAACACTAACGACGATGGATAAGGATCCCATTGTCAGAGCACCAAAGCATCCTGTCTGCCATCTGGTCCATGTGCAATACCATGAGTTAGTATTGTGACACCAATCCAAGGATGTCACCCTCCCCATCTTAAGGATGCTAAGCTTATATAGCTGTGTGTAGCATCAGGTCAAGTGAAAAGTGAGCATAGGAAGGCTAATTGTGTGTGTTTCTGTGTATGCTCTTATGCGCTTGCTGCCTGTGCTAGCCCTGGAAAACACTCGTCCCAGAAGCCCTGCTCTCTCCTGCACCTCGTCATCCAACTGCTGCAAGCAGGAATTCCTCTTAATACAATATGACCCTATTCAATCCGAAGTGGTGAAGATCTGCTTAATGTTGAAATTGACAACTAAAGGCCATGTTCCTGCGGTCGTGGAGACTGCATTCATGGTAAACGCTGCATATGTCTGCTCAATCGGAAAAAACCTTAACATTTTTATGTGGGTCATCTGCGATACTTCGGCGATATGGATCAAATCCAGCCCTAGCTAGACAGTGTTTTACTGTCCAGATGTTATGAATCAAGAGATAAGATAGCTTTAGCAGGATGAGATGTAATCATTGCCTTCAAAACAGTGCCTTTGTAGTGTTTGTAATATTGTTTCAAGTTGGTATTTGAAGGGTTTGCAATATTGCGTAAGGAATGGGATGAACAAATATGCATCTAATGTATTGACAGGCAAGTCAGGTCAGCAGTTTTCCATTTTGCAGCTCCGCTTACTTGGCGTGCCGAGTGAACTAAATCAAGTACACCAAAATAAGAGTCAATCCAAGCTGCCTGCAAGTCTCAGCAAAACAACAGAGTTGTATTTGGTGTAAACAAATGATCATGAAGCAACACAAATCACACATGGTGCACGAAAAACTAAATGTCACTTTACTGAACGTACACTGAACAAAACTATAAACGCAACATGTAAAGTGTTGGTTTCATGAGCTGAAGTAAAAGATCCCAGAAATGCTCCATATGCACAAAAAGCTTGTTTCTCTAAAATTACATTTGTTTACTACCTGGTTAGTGAGCATTTCTCCTTTGCCAAGATAATCAATTCTCCTGACAGGTGTGGCATATCAAGAAGCTGATTAAACAGCATGGTCATTACACAGGTGCACCTTGTGCTGGGAACAATGAAAGGTCATTCTAAAATGTGCAGTTATGTCACACAACACAATGCCACAGATGTCTCAAGTTTTGAGGGCACGTGCAATTAAGTATGCTGACTGCAAGAATGTCCACCAGACCTGTTGCCAGAGAATTGAACGTTCATTCCATAAACCGACTCCAACTTCGTTTCAGAGAATTTGGCAGTACATCCAAACGACCTCACAACCACCTACCACGTGTATGGCGTTGTGGGGTGAGTGGTTTGCTGATTACAACGTTGTGAACAGTGTCCAATGGTAGCGGTTGGGTTATGGTATGGGCAGGCATAAGCTACGGACAACAAACACAATTGTATTTTATCGATGGCAATTTGAATGCACAGAAATACCGTGACGAGATCGTGAGGCCCATTTTTGTTAAGGTATATGTGACCAACAGATGCACATCTGTATTCCCTGTCATATGAAATCCATAGATTAGGGTCTAATGAATTTATTTTGAATTGCTGATTTCCTTATATGAACTGTAAACCAGTAAAATCTTTGACATTGTTGCATGTTGCGTTTATATTTTTGTTCAGTATACAAACACTCGAGGTCTTATAATATACTACATGTTGTTAATTTGTTACTCACTCTCTATGGCCTAGTAGTAAAGATACTGCGTGTCACTTATCTGCCTTGATTTTTTTAAAGCATAGAGTGGACGCTTATGCTTTAAACATGTATTTTATCTACTTAATCTATGGATTGATACAATGCACTTTCCATAGGGGTCGTTCACTATTAGTATTGAACAATTGCGTCCCTATAAATAATAGCGGGGTAAAGATGTATAGTTATATATTTTAAATCGGTATGCGTGCCTACGCATTTAGTGTTGGTAATTATTTGATTCATGACAAAGAACTGAAGCTGTGAAGAATTCTGAGCTATTTGCCTTAAAGTATGCACATGGGGAACGATTGCAGTAGAACACATGAAATCTATTACTCGGATTGTGTTCTTCTAAATCAAGACATCAACAGTAAATATACAATGAACTCTATTTTGTTGTCAATCATGTTTCTAGAAAACATACTGCCATGCAGATTCTGTGCCTTTACCATACTTTTTTTAAACCTTCCAAGCGTGATTGTTTCCTAAATCATATTTGTAAATATTGCTAATAAAATGACTATTCAAACATCATGCACTGTTTTGAGTTCTTTCCCTGTACCGCTGATGTCCAAAATCATCACGCATTGCCTTTGAAAACTCAAAACGGATACACCGTCAAGTAAGTGAATCATTTATTACACAATAATCATCTGATTGCAGCTTTACGTTTTATTTCATTCTATAACAACATCCGAATATCATGGAATAGCCCAACACGTAAGCTTTCTCCTATATTACGAGGCCAATTAGTTGCACAAGACACAAACCATGTAATATTCTTAAACAACCTCTTATTATATAACAAGTTATATTATATTCAGAAACCAGTTTGCAGGGTATCCAGGTCTAGAGCATGTGCGAGGTTACATCGATCTCTACAATGCATATTGAAATAACAGAAATTGATGGGAGCCTCCACCTTTCAAAAACAAGTGTGTATCTTTTGGGCACAGTTGCTTATGGCAGATTGACAGTCCAGTCCAGTGTGAGCTCAGCTCCTGTGCAGGTGAGGGAGCTGGGAACATCCCTAAGAGTTGGTCCCGGTCCTGGGGCCTCTGATGTAATTGATCTTTGCCTCGTTATCAATGTCCTCCATGATCCTCTCCTGCTTCACTGAGAGGATCGTGTAGCTGACTGAAGACAAGAAATGGTTAAGGTCACAAAACCCGCAGGAGTAACCTTTGCCTTTTTCCTCTCAAAGAGCATTTCAGTATATTTCTGAGAGTTGTGGTTTTCATTACAGCACCATATTGAGTGCTGTGGATCCTTTTAGAGCAGTGAGAAATGATAAGACACACACACACACCACAAACAAACTAGCTAGGAACCTATTTGGTGACCATGACATGCTAACATTAGCAGCTAGCTAGTTATTAGCTATGAAAACTATTGCCTAGTCAGACCATTACCACTGTTCCAAATGGCTGAAAGGCGTTACTTAAAGCATAGACCAGATCATTTTTGACCAGGGCTATAAAAGTGCAACCATTTTGGTTGCATATGCTCCTAAATATTTTGTTGTGCGACCTGCCATTTTATTTCGGGAGCACCGTGCACCTAGAGAAATAATCACACAGGCAATAATTGTTGTAATGATTAAGCTTCGCTGTACTGTTGTACAAGTGTCCTGGAGATAAAAGTGGGCGTAGATTCCTTACTGTCATGACCTCACCATTACTACAGAGACAAATGTCATAGATTGCAAATGTCATGAATTGACTATACATTCCTAAACCAGTTTGCTCTTACAGACAGTGTATCATTTTCAAAGTAATGTACCCAGTGGTGTAAAGTACTTTCAAGTATTTTTACTTACGTTTTTTTTGTTGGTATCTGTACTTTACTATTTATATTTTTTGACAACTTGTACTTTTTACTCCATACATTTTCCATGACACGCTAAAGTACTTGTTACATTTTGAATGCTTATTCTAATTCACACACCAAGAGAACATCCCTGGTCACCTCTACTGCCTCTGATCTAGCGGACTCACTCATTTGTAAATTATGTCTAAGTGTAGGAGTGTGCCCCTAGCTATCTGTAAATTTTAAAAAAAAGAATTGAATAAGGAATCTGAAATGATTTATACTTTTGATACTTAAGTATATTTGAGCAATTACATTTACTTTTGATACTTAAGTATATTTAAAACCCAATACCTTTAGACTTTCACTCAATTATATTTTACTGGGTGACATTCACTTGAGTCATTTAAAAAAACTTTTACTCAAGTATGAAAATTGGGTACTTTTTCCACCACTAAATGTACCTCAAGAGGTAGTACTTTCACACAATGTAGAAACCTAATATTCCACAAATGACTAATTTCAATGACAGGATTTTGTATCAACATTTTAGCTTTTTATAACAAACAAATGTCTTTATAATTTATAAAGGCTCAGAAGTAGCTATAAATTAATATAGGTACAATATAGACTAAATCTCAATCAATAGAAAAAAACATTCTGGTGCTTCTAAATGTTATGATCCTAACTTCAAAATCGGGTGCACCTGTACATCTGTGCATCTGTAGCTCAGTTGGTAGAAATGTTACCACCCATGAATGTATGCACAAAATGACTGTAAGTCGCTTTGGATAAAAGCGTCTGCTAAATGGCATATATTATTATTATTATTACTACAATGAACAATGTCAATTTAAAGCCCATTTTTCTACTAACCTACTTTCCAATACTTCCTCAATTCCTGACTTGGAAAACAGCGCATGTCTTCTAAACGTCAATGGCTAGTTGCAGGTGGTTTGTTAGAATTTATAAAATAATTGTTTTTTCTCCATTAAGTAATCCAACAATGTGTATGCTGTCATCTTGTCTATTTAAACTCTTCTCATTGATTGAGACAGCTGGGTGTCCACCCCAAAGGCCCTATATCAGGGTCGTAACTTTGGTTTTAGAAGGGGGGGGGACAAACAGCCTACCCAATCGCACGGACGCATGGTCCTAAAGCACACCATTGCTTTGTTCTGTATCACATTTCAATGATACAACTGGGGGGGACAAAAATGCAATTTCAGTATGTGCCCCCTTCCCAAGTGAAAGTCGCACCCCTGCAATATATTGACCAGATGCTCAGTGGCCGCTCTAACAATTAAAATGAAAGGCAGGCAGGAGGCGGCAAATCAGGTGGGCATATGCAAGTGAACAACAGGTACAACTCCGATAGTGTTTTTAATCAAAGTTGCTGGGATGTCATGTCCTCCTTATGGGATGTCATGTCCTCCTTATATCAGTACACTCATACCAACCTATGCTTTACAAAACCTTTATTCAATGAGCCATATGTAGCAAATAAGCCACTACATTTTTTGTTAACCAAATTCGACACATATTGACCTCCATACAAAAACTCCTCAGGTAGTCAGCAGAAAAAAAGGAAAACACCACCAACTGGAGAAGATTTGGGCCCAGTTATCCATCTTGCTTCACCTCTTCCTCTCTGAACCTCATCTGTCTCGATCAATGAGCGTTAGTGCTAACATGGGTCCTTAAGGTAAAGGGTAGGGACATCCTAACTTCAATGGGGGGTGGTGACATCCCAAGGAATCCAGATTGCAAGGACCATCAATGAGAAGATTTGAAATAATATAATAATAATAATATATGCCATTTAGCAGACGGTAGTGTACACATTTTTGCTTAACTTCATGGAGAACAAAAATTGACATAATAACAGAGCATATTCTAAATGTAATTATAAACTGGGTGGTTCAAACCCTGAATGCTGATTGGCTGACATCCGTGGTATAACAGACAGGTATGACAGAACATGTATTTTTACTGCTCTAATTACGTTGGTAACCAGTTTATAATAGCAATAAGTGTTTGTGATATATGGCCAATATACCACGGCTAAGGGCTGTGTCCAGGCACCTTAGCTGTGGTATATTGACCATATACCACACCTTGCTTAAACAACCCACTTGCAACTTGCCACGGAAATTTAGAAGACATGCGTTGTCTTCCAAGTCAGGAAATGGAGGAAGTATTGTCAAGTAAATGTTTGACAAATCTGTGCTACGCTTTACACTAACTAAGTAATAACCGCTATCATCCAGCTGGAACAGTAGTAACGTCAATGGTCCGATTGAGATATGTAAGACACCCTAGATGGAAGGATACACATGCCGATGACAAACGCCCCGATAGCTAGTCCAGTTATGCGGTTGCGACTACGTATTTTTAGCGCGTTTTTCTTCCAATAGTCGAGATCTTGTCTTTTGCTGAGAAGTTGCTTCTGTGCCGCTGTAAGTTGCTCCTTTGAAGCGATATCTCCATCTCCTTCAGCCGCCATTTCAGTGTTGTTATGTGTCTGATAGAAGTGACGTACGTTTTGTTTTACGTTCTTTGGTTTGTGACTGTACTGGACAGCCCAACAACTGGTGCATTTCCGCCCTCTAACGTTTTGGAGTAGCCTACAAAGCCCACACATTCTGGCTGCGTTCCAGTACGATTTTATTGCAGTCGCGCTGGGCAGATCACCAATTACTGGAAAGTATACTTCACTCCAGCCATTCACAGTTCGTTAAAATTATATTATTCTATCTAAACTTTGTCTTCAAAATCAAATCAGATTTTATTGGTCACATACACATGTTTAGCATATTTTATTATGGGTGTAGCGAAATGCTTTGCAAATACTTTCAAAACCTTTGGGTAATGATTTGCAGCGTGATTATTGTCATCATGTTGTCAATTTTAATTAATCCTCAATAATTTTCAAGGTAAAATAAATAATTGCAAGTGAGGACTTGGTGGGCTGTATATTCTGTAGGTTTTTACTTCATGTGTTCGTTCCTGTGTGCTGGTAAGGGCACAGATGACAGACAGGTAGGATTCCAGTTGAGGTGGTTTAATAATGCAGAAGATGCACCAGCACAGAACAGCACCGCACAGTGTATGTAGTATGAATGGGCTAAGGCCCTTAGTGATCTGGCATCTTGCTTTAACCAACGTGTGTGTGTGTGTGTGTGTGTGTGTGTGTGTGTGTGTGTGTGTGTGTGTGTGTGTGTGTGTGTGTGTGTGTGTGTGTGTGTGTGTGTGTGTGTGTGTGTGTGTGTGTGTGTGTGTGTGTGTGTGTGTGTGTGTGTGTGTGTGTGTGTGTGTGTGTGTGTGTGTGTAACACAATGAAAGCTAACTGGTGGGAAATGACAAGGATGGCTGGAACTTTCTCTCACTACTGATCGTAGTACTCTTACTCTGACTACTGATCTCATTCTGTGAGCTGTAGCATGCGATGCTCCACTTGACCGGTGGGTGGAGCTACAGATCTGATTTGATGAACTAACATTACTGATATGATTAACCACAAATTCTTCACAGCTTTTTGGACAGAAACATTGACAGAAATGACATTATTTTATTAGAAGAACATTCATTTATAAGGTAAAAATGAACTCTTATGTACAGAGAAAAAAAGTTGTTCAAAATATATTGATATATTGTTCTTATCCTTGTTCTGTAATAACATTAATACTATAAAACAACCATAATGTACAGTTATGCTCTATCATAATATATTTTCATATGTACTACCCATAACGTACAGCCACGTTATGCATAATGAACCACAATATAGTCGCAAGTTGTATTCCTTGATAAATCCACAGGCTTTTTCTAAAGGAGGAAGTAATCAAATGACTTTACACTCAAGGCCGAGGTATGTAATCTGAATGGCTCGCCAAAAGGAAAGCAACAGCAACCATTTTCATTGGTTTGATAAGGAATATCTCATAGTTGATAAGGTAACATTCGGGAAGGTATACAATATTTAATATTTTTCATAGACATTAACATATAGTTAAGAGGTCATCCACTAAAAAGACCGATCTGTCTCAGATATGTCACTCCAAACCATGGATACAACATCAGAATATTCCCCCAAATACATGTACACCTACATGTAATATATATTTTCTTCGTAAAACTAAACATGATGCCTATTGCCAGGTACTGTCATCGGATCCATGGAAATCTTTTGATATGTCAACATGTTCATCCATTTTCCCATTTTCCCTCAACTTCCTTTTTTGTCAATGTTGTTCTTGTGAGTGGAAGTACCAAAACAGATGGATGACTGCATGGGTGGACAGCACGAGATTGAAACTTGGGATGAAGGTTGAAGACTCGGAGCTACCACAGTTAAAGGCTAGTTCACTGACAGAAAAGAATCTCCCTTTACCAAATCTAGCAACCCATGTAACCATCAGTCTTTTCCCAGGGCTTGGCAACCCCCATTGTCTCCATCCCTCTTGACTCATGGATGCCATAGAAAATGTCTCAGCTGGGGGCAAATACTGTCTCAAACTCTTTGAGGATGAGCTCCACAATCTGATTCTGGAAGACCATGTAAACGGTGATGTTGGCCGACTCAGTCTGGGGCCTGAGTAACGTAGGGCCAAACACGATGGCCACACTCTGGACTGACATACGGTTCTTTTCCCCAAACTCAATCACTCTGGAAGAGAGGAAGAGGAGGGAATGAGGAGAAGAGGGTGTGAAAGGAAGTATGAGGAGGGTGGAAAGTGTTTAGTATATCAGTTATTTATATTGTCTTTATAGTTTTATGTAAAACAATAGATTTATATATATATATATATTTTAAAAATCCAGTTTCTACCACAACAAGCACTCACTTGAGGAGATGTTTGAAAAGGAGGTGCATGGTATCGTGGTTGGGCAGGGGAAGGGACCTCACCAGGTCACGGAAGTATGACACCTTTTGAGGATAGTCCTGTATTTCTACCAGAGAAAGAGTCATCCCAAATGTCAATTTATTCACATCCTTTCATGCTATTTAGGTTCATTACTATCATGTCATTTGACTCTGACTATTGAGATGCATGCAGAATGTTTTATTAGGGCCTGGCCTAGACTTACTGATGGCAGCGATAAACCTGTCGAAGAAGCTGTAAGGGAAGAGAGGTTCAGGCAGCTCCCTCAGGAAGAGCTTTAGCGCCCCCGTGATCACATGGATCTCTTCCCACTGACCATCCTCTAGGTCCAGATTTTCCTCTGGAGGGAGGGAGGGAGGGAGGGAGCATGAGGACAGAGAATATGGTTGATAATACTGCAAGATGCTCCATCTACAAATTCATTACTAGTCCTTGAAACTTGCTTTACCATGATCTGCTTTGTGGCGTAGTCTCTGAATGACAGCTAGATTCCCACTAACTCTGTAGATCCCATCAATGTCCAGACCTAAGGGGAATGTACAATTGTGTTACCTCTTTAGAGGTGGTAAAGGTAAAGGTTGATATTACGGTATCAGGATAAAGAAGTAATACCTACCTCTAATCTCCACTGCCCTGATGCACTTCTCCACAAACCTGGGCACAGTGCTGTTCTCTCGATGGCACAGTGTGTCCAGATGACAACCAAACACGTTATCTAGAGAACCACGATGAAAAACATTCTGAGTGCCGGAAAGGTATCATAAGGTACAATAAGGTTACTCTGCTATGTCATATAAACATGCTATAAAGCCCAGTCTCACCTCTTATGTAGCCCTTCTCCTTCACTGACTGCAGTGTGGGCCTCTTCTGGAGTAACTTGCGTAGTTTGGTGCGGACACGCCCCTGATCTGATGACTCAGCACTGATGCCTGGCGTAATTTTGGTGGCTGCTGGAGAGGGAAATTAATGATGGGTGCAGCTTCTGTTAACTACCTGATCTAATGCCCAGTTATCAAATATTGAGATTTTACACCTATTTACACCTCAAAAGCATTGAAAGACCTGGTGGTTCGTAATAGTAGGTTAAGGTTAATACTTACAGCTGGTCTTCTTGTCTCTGTCTGAAGCAAGTGGAGATTTCTCCATAGGCTCTTCCTCTTCCTCTTCCGACAAGTGATCTTGGTCCTGAGAGAGGAGAGGTTATAATGAAGACCGACGCCCCCTTGGCCTACTCTAATTACAACTTGTTACATAGACACCTCCTGGATACTCACCAGCTGTCTGACAGTGTCCAGTATGATCCTGTGCCAGTCACAAATGATGCTCTCTGTGTCGTACTGGACCAGGTACTCACACCCATGACGCGTTTTCAACTGGAGCGGGAAAAAGCCATACCAAGAGTTAAATTCAATTACTTTTGATTCAGTTCCTGAATTGAACGAAATAGAACTGACTTCAACCCTGACAAACCTTAAACAGAGCCCATACCTCCAGAACGTTCTTCTTGCTGGACTTGTCCTTGGGGGCCCAGCCCACATTGGCTCCCCGCAGCTCCACTGTGTACTCTGGGGTGATCTGATTGGTCTTGTTCTGAGGAATCACGGACCAATGACATTCATTCAACAGACCTGGTGGTTCGTAATAGTAGGTTGTTGGAACCCAATCCTGACAAGCAAGCAAATCATTCTTTACGAATTCAAAGAGCTTATTTTCTATAGTGGTGGTTGTGGGTGGTTACTGTAGCAAAATGTTCTTACAGAGTTTCCTGAGGGTGCAGATTTAGGGTCTTTGTGAAACGTGAGAATGCCTCCATGCAGCACTGTCCATGACGGACTCCAATTCTTCCTATTAGAGAACCAGAAAATAAGGAATCATTGGTCCATTGCGCAAATCACAATGTGTTGTAAATTTTGCTGTTGACTTGACATTACCTAATTCTTTTCCCATTGTCAGCCACCTTGGTTTTGTTCAGGATCCCTGCCTTCTCCAGTAGATGTGTCTAAAACGAGCAAAATAGAGACAAATATTAACAAAAATAACACAAATGACAGAGGGAGAGTGTATGAACATCTCTACTAATGGTGATTACCAGGAACCCACAGACCTCAGATCAGGTTTAAATATGTTGTTAGTCATATTGTACTGTACGTACATCTGTGGAGGCTGCTGAGGGAAGGACGGCTCATTATAATGTCCGCAATAGAGTGAATGAAATCGTATCAAACACATGGTTTTCATGGTTTTCACTGACATACATAGGTAAATGAGTTAAGCAGTTACTACCCACATTGGGCCAACAGCTACTAGCTGTTATGAACATTGGACTGTTCATGTTAGCAGATTATTGTAATTGTGGGCTATATTTCTAGGCCTGGATAAAGTATTGCTGTGACTTTACAATGCATATACTAGGCCACTAGGTGGCAGCAACAAATGTTTGTGTTGGCAGTGTTCCAGGTTATGCTGAATTCTTGGGCTATGAGTCCACAGGTAAAGAGCAAAGAGTATAAGTAGCAGATTCTTTGCACCTTTGAAATGTGAGTCAGGTGTCAACATGGGAGTGGTCAAGCTTAGTATATGTGTGTGTGCATCTTTGTGCATGAGCGCACAGTTATACACGCTTGGGCGTGAGCATGTTTGCATGGATTCATAAAATGGGAAATGATCCTCTGAGGTTGACTTTGCTTATAGCATTGACATTCAGCACATTGACATTACTGTGCCTACTACACAAGACAGCGACATAAGTACATTCAGCACAATGCTTTGAAAGGCAATGCAATAAAATATGATGTCAATCAGATGTGAAAGTACTACCCAACAAGCCACCACTTGCAAAGGTCCAACAAAAATAAATGCTCCCTCTCCCCACTAGGGGGGAGTGTCAATGGTGGTCTATCCTGACACGATCATTTAGTACAGTGTTGATTCAAATAATCTAAGCTTGATGAAGAGTTGGTTATTTGACTCAGCTGTGTAGTGCTAGGGCAGGACGAGTTTGGAAAACCCTGATTTAGCAGATGCTTGTTATCCAGATATCTTTCTTATCCACACACGAAGCGGAGAGAGAGTACTGTAACCAATATCTAATCCATTAGCTCCCCTTCCCAAGCGCCGTTAGTTCTCCTATCCAGTTCTATACTATGGTATGTTAGTTAGATCAGAACACCCACACACCACCAGAATGCAATGCCTATCAGGCCTGACGTGGGCCGTAAGAACCTACGTGTTCATGATGTGAGTCTGTGCTCAGATGTGACAGTCTACTCCGTGCTCCCAACCTATCAGTCTTTATGGAGAAAACAATACAATTCTTCAATGAATGGGATAATGGGTCTTCAGGCTCTTTGTCATTTAGAAGTCCTTGTGTGCTGTCTGTACAGCAGAGTACATTTTATTGAGTTCGTAGAAGGGTTGGGATCAATTCCATTTCAGAAAAATAATGAATTAAATTAATAAAATTAACGATAAAAAAAAAATGACCTGACAAAGATCCCTATGGATTCAAAACCTTATCGTGTCGTACGTTCTTACTGTACTTACATGGTGTGGCGTCTCAGGGGAGTTGCCTGAGCTGGATGCTTCACTGGTGACGTCCGAAATGTTTCTCCTATGTGTTGGAAAGAACCTCTGCCAAACGCAAGGGAGGGAATTGGGTTCAGGTTGGTTAGTCAACAGTAGTCGATAGGGACTCATTGTTCAAACAGAGCTTCCCTCTTCAGCAGAAATCCTGTCAAATTTTATGAGTCATAATTCTATCCGCTTTCTCCCCTGCCCCCTCCATTCTTGTTGTAGTTTCTCCCATTTAGGTTTGTAAGTGACCTCCAGGGAGGAAATCAACTAGGACAGGTGTTTCCATCTCCTGTTGAGGGGGTCAACAATGACACATACACAACGACATCATTCCACAAGGGCATTGTGCATAAAGCTGTGAGGGCCAGGTGTCTCATGTCAGGGACTAGTCCTAATGGCTTGTTTGCTTGGGACTACCAGAACAGCAAATTCTGCAGTTTCTATGTTCCAATACCGTAGTGCCAAATTCAGTCTAGATGCCAAAAGGAGATTCTAATGGCCGATAAACATCTGTTGCTATACCAACGGTGTGAAACCACCCTCAACGTCCCTGTCCATGCTCTAGGCTATCCAGCTACTCACGTTCTCTTCTTGGGAGGGGCCAAACTGAGCTGGGCCCATGGTGTGTCTCCAGTTCTTCAGAACCGGCAGACTGTCCTGGTCCACTCCATTCCTCACCTTGGGCAGACTGGATGCAACCGGGAGCTGAGAGGGTTAACAGAAACAAACATTTTAAATCAATCAATCAATCAATCAATCAAATTGTATTTATAAAGCCCTTCGTACATCAGCTGATATCTCAAAGTGCTGTACAGAAACCCAGCCTAAAACCCCAAACAGCAAGCAAGGCAGGTGTAGAAGCACGGTGGCTAGGAAAAACTCCCTAGAAAGGTCAAAACCTAGGAAGAAACCTAGAGAGGAACCAGGCTATGTGGGGTGGCCAGTCCTCTTCTGGCTGTGCCAGGTGAAGATTATAACAGAACATGGCCAAGATGTTCAAATGTTCATAAATGACCAGCATGGTCGAATAATAACAAGGCAAATAATAAAGGCCCTGGCCTATTTAATCTGAGGTAAGGGCACATTTGTTTCACCTATGTGCAGTACAGATTCACCCCATACAATGTCAAGCTCTTTGAGACCTGGTAAAAAATACACTCAACCATTTCTTGAAATTACAATATTGCTTCTCTTCACCTCTGCTGGAAGGTTCCACTGGGATTTGGAGCCGTCTCTCAGGTAGTAGTACGTCTTTCCTTCTTGATCCACAGACTTGAGCCACTGCCCGGATATACACACACACAAGACAAAACAGTGTATGACATACACTGCATGGTTTGTCAAACCACTACCCTTTTAAAGCACTAGACCTCCATTCAATACACTTACCTGCTCCTGTGTGCGTTCGCTGGTGAATACGGTCTTCCCATCTGCCTCCATGGAGCGCTTCCAGCCCGCCGGGACACTGTCCAGAATGGCCCGGGGTATGATGGCCTGTTTAGCCTGCGGAATTGTTAGGAGGTCTTTGGGGAACACCGAGGAGGAAGTGTCTGGAGCCTCGTGGTCTTCTGTCAGGTAGTCTTCCTTTGGGAGAGGGGGCTGAGGAACAGAAGATTTGTCAATGCTTTTAAGATGGAACTCAAACTGAGTGGCCAATTTATAAAAAGTTTATGACATGGTTCATAACATGCTAGCGATTCTGCTCAAATGGCAAACTTTCTTAGTAACTTGGCTAGTAACACTTTGAGAATGAACAGCAAAAAAACATGTGTATGCCATAGCAGGCTTAAGCCTTAACTAGCTAATGAACTAACAAAACAAGACTCCCTCAAGACCATGAAGCAGATGTTAATGCGCTGGTGTCTGACAGAGACTGCTTTAGCAGTCAACAATCCAACAACACTTTCCACAGTTCTGTATTTTAGAAGCCTTATCTGTTGATGAGCTTGAAACAATGGCCATATTTGTCAAATAAAGCAGAAGCTAACCCCTACCGGTCCTCTGTCTGGGAGCTTCAGCACAGGAGGCTCAGTAACAGGAGAGGAGGGGGCGATGGGCTCCGGAGCTCCCCAGGACGTGGCCCCAGAGGTGGGGTTATAGAAGTAGTTTCGACCGGTGGTCTCATCCAACACCTCTTCCCAGTTGGAACCCTGGGATGAGGCTGGGGACAGGGCCGGGGACAGGGCCGGGGACAGGGCCATGGACAGGCCCGGGGACAGGGCCGGGCGGGGACAGGGCCATGGACAGGCCCGGGGACAGGGCCGGGGACAGGCCCGGGGAAAGGGCCATGGACAGGGCCGGGACAGACAACGCCTCCTTGGGCAGCTCCATGTCTGTGGAGGGGAGGGTGCTGCGGGGGTCGGCCCAAGTGGTTTGGCCCGTGGCTGGGCGGTAATAGAACTCTTTCCCGCTGTCCTTGTCAGTGTGCACCTGCCATCCCTCCTGGGTAAGGGGCAAGTCAGGACTCAGAGCTACTAACGGCGGGGATTGTGGGATGTTTTTCTTCAGCTCGGTGACGTTGGCGTAAACAGCAGTGTTGGGGCTGGCATTTTCCACCTGGAGACAGAGATGAAAGAAAAGTCAGGTCAGTCATCAGGAATAACATGAGAAGGAATAAACGTTTCACCCCCAGTCCTAAATGGCCAGCGAGCCACTAGTCAATAATATCTTGTGCTCTATATGAACAGAGTAATGACTGCCTGCGTAGTACTACCTAAACTCACCTTATTTCTGGTGAAGCCAATGGCAGCATAAGCCCCTATGAGAACAATCTGTGAGAATCTCCACAACACAAAAGACAGGGGGGGGAAATGTTTTCTCTACCTGCACCTCCCTTTACTCCCATCAAGTAACAAAGCACTGACTTGGGATCAAATATCATTCTCCCAACCCCTTTGTTCAATAGGCTGAGTTACCCAACTCATCACAATATGCCCATTCTTACAAAGTGGACACATTTAAAGAGCTATATGTGGATCTCACTTTTGAGTAGGTTTTTTTTCTTCTTAAAAGAGCACAGACAACATCAACATTCAATTGTAAGCCTTTTTTTCAGTTTTAGAGGAAATGGCCATACGTCAGTAATATCTGCATCCAAAGAAGTGATCTGTCCCGTTAATGTCTTTCCCGAACCCTACATACATCTCAGGGGTGTGGAAGTGAAGAGCAAAACATCACATCTCAGACAGAGGAGATTTCCACCACGTGGAGTGGAGTAGACCACAGGGAGCTGTGTGGCAGACCGTTACTTCATAGACAAACACAAGCGCATTTCAACATGAGCCAGACATGATAAAAAGCTATAAAGACTGGGGAAGTTTGAATGACAACGCAGAGGATGTCACAGCTAAATACAGTACTGTAGGCCACATATACATTTGAGTAATTTAGCAGACACTCTTATCCAGAGCGACTTACAGGAGCAATTAAGGTTAAGTGCAGACAGATTTTTTTCACCTAGTCGACCTTTCGGTTACTGGCCCAACGCTCTTAACCTCTAGGTCTACTGTACCTGCCGCCCTCACATGTAGGCTACGTACTGCAGGAATACAATTCAATTCAATTGGCACAGACACAAAAATTAGGACAGGCTGAGTGAAATGACCATGAAGTCTTAGATTAGTGGTCATGAAGGAAAATACCATAATTGGGACGCACACCCTTAGGTACTTACCTGGGAGACACCCAGAAAAGTCACAAGCCTGTGCCTGAAGCTACGGCAAGTCTTGAAGATCATGTCGGTCATATTCCCTGAAAAAGGCACCTCTTCGAATAATGTAATGATCAAATATGTTGCATCCCATCAGGGGATATAACATTCTAACTAGTAGATCCAAAAGCAGAAGTATTGGCAAGGACATACCACAGGTTTTTCAGACCATGTACCAGTTCCTTCTTTTAATTACTACCTGGCTTGAAGGGGGGGCTTTTATTTATTTTTTAGCTTTGAATACATTTTTAAGAAACACTGAAAAAGCCAGAGACCAGGGAATAACTGTCTTCGTGTTTCCCAATTCGCACCTTGTAAAACAGACATTCGTCATTAAAAATAGCTTTAAAAGAAAAGCCTGGCTCAGAGGTAAGGTTTCTTTCGTATCGTCAAGACTCTTCTGTGTGCCACACACGGACGTACACTGGCCTGAACACACAGGCGGACTGTACAGACCTAAATACTTTCAAGAAAAACACAAATAAGATACATGGCTGGGTGGAGGGAGGGAGTCGGCTATCCAACTGTCATTTCCTCTCAAGATGGGCTAATGGACGTTTTGAACATAAACACACATCCCAGTTGGGACACATTGATACACACAGACCTCTATGCCTGAAGGTACTCTAACATCTAAAATAAAATACACATGTGCACAATGAGAGTATTAGTTCTGTGCTGGAATTATGCTGTAGGAGATAGCATGGATAGTGTTTCTTTGTGATGTGACGTCACCTTCTCTGAGACCTGAGGTGTTTGTCAGAAGCTGTGGTTCCCTGGTTTGGTGGTACCTAAAGCTTAACCCTTTGATAAGCGAGTCTGCCCACTGTTCATATCCTATGAACAGCTGGCATTGATTGTACAAAACATTAGGAAATCCTGCTATTTCCATGACATAGACTGACCAGGTGAATCTAGTTGAAAGCTATGCTCTCTTATTGATGTCACCTGTTAAATCCACTTCAATCAGTGTAGCTGAAGAGGAGGAGACAGGTTATTAAAGAAGCCCTGAGACAATTGAGAAATGGATTGTACATGTGTGCCATTTAGAGGGTGAATGGGAAAGACAAAATTTTTAAGTATGTGGTATGGTAGTAGGTGCCTGGTGTGAGTGTCACAAGAACTGCAACACTGCTGTGTTTTTCATGGTGAACAGTTTCCCATGTATCAAGAATGGTCCACCACCCAAAGGACATCGAGCCATCTTGACACAACTGTGGGAAACATTGGAGTCAACATGTGCCAACATCCAAGTGAAACGCTTTCAACACCTTGTCGTCCATTTCCCAACAAATTGAGTCTGTTCTGGGCAAAAGGGGGTGCAAATCAATATTAAGAAGGTGGGTATGTATGTGCATGACGCAACAGATGACAACATTATAAAAATAACTCCAGACTCTTGTACCAACATAATTGTTTTGTTATTCAAATGGTACCTCCGACAGACACACCCTAGCAACCACCTGGGTTACAAAGCTGCAGGAGAGAGGTTGATACTCACAATCCTAGAATCACTATACTGTCCTGCTTCATTAGACAGAGTAATACACGCTACAAATGACTAAACACACCTTGGGCAACGCAGAGCATGGGCAGCAGTAAATATGCAAGCAAAACTATAAACAAACACTCACTCACTTCCAGGTTTCGGTTAACACCACCTCATAAGTTCTTCTTTGTGGTTGGAGAGTTGTCTTTGGAGTGTGGCAGTGACCTGGCTGTGGAAAGCCCCAGTTTTTCTAAAGTCGATATTAATGAAGCTTAGCCTTCCCCTCTTCCTTTAAAGTAGCAACACAACAATAAGCTACAAGTGCAGGTGCGTGTAGCAGAAGAAACTAAAAATGATATTTAATAACGGATGCGTAATAGTAATAAAAGTGATTGTGGTGATGATTCTTTCAACCACCTGGAAGGACGCACATTGTTTCTTATGCGCTAAGGCCTCCAAGCTAAATAGCATACCAGCCTCCTCAAACCAAACGAAATGGAAAGGATACCAGAATGACTGGTTCACACACAGCAACGTGAACATCTTCTGCCAGTCAGCAATACCTGTCATGCCAACCATTTGTTTGGAGTCAAAGTGGATAATGGCAGTAGTGTGACTTTTTGTAATCTCTCTAGGATAGGCCTGCTGTCACAGAAGGAGAAGAGATATCACACCTTTACATCAGATTATATTCCTGGCTGCGTGTATCCAAGCAGGTTATGGTCAAGTATTAACTTTCTGCTTGTGACTCATTGTCAATGATTGATATCTACTAGCAATGGAAACCAAGGTGGCCTTCCTCCCTTGTAGTTTGACCCCTTCTCCCTGGCAGGGCTGGGGAAAACCTTGTCATGCCCGTCATCATCATATTATCACACTTACAATTACATCAAGCCTTTTGACACTGCATAAACAGGAACAAGGAAGTCAAGGACCATTTGAGATGTACATACTGTACCCAATGTGTCATTTATGATAATGTAGTTGCGTAGAATGTGACAGAATATTCGAGAAATTACAACTGATTGACACTTTACAGTTTAAAATGAACTACAACTGATTGACGCTTGATGGTTTAAAATGTACTATTGTAAAACCACTGTAGTGGAATAGAGATACACTGAGTGTACAATATATTAGGAACACCTGCTCTTTCCATGACACAGACCGACCAGGTGAATCCAGATGAAAGCTAGGATCCATTGTTGACGTCACTTGTTAAATCTACTTCAATCAGTGTAGATGATGGGGAGGAGACAGGTCAAAGAATGATGTTTAAGCCTTGAGACAATTGAGACATGGGTTGTGTATGTGTGCCATTCAGAGGGTAAATGGGCAAGACAAAATATTGAAGTGCCTTTGAAAGGGTTTTATGGTAGTAGTTGCCAGGAGAACCGGTTTGAATGTGTCAATAATTGCACCGCTGCTGGGTTTTTCACGCACAACAGTTTCCCATGTTTATCAAGAATGGTCCACTACCCAAAGGACATCCAGCCAACTTGACACAACTGTGGGACACATTGGAGTCAACAAATCTGTCGTTCTGCCCCTGAACAAGGCAGTTAATCCACTGTTCCTCGGTAGGCCGTCATTGTAAATAAGAATTTTTTCTTAACTGACTTGCCGAGCTAAATAAAGGTCAGAAACAATCAAATCGGTTGAGCCAGGATCCCTGTGGAACGCTTTCGACACCTTGTAGTCCATGCCCCGATGAGTTGAGGCTATTCTGAGGGCAAAAGGGGATGCAACTAAATATTAGGAAGGTGATCCTAATGTTTTGTACACTCAGTGTATATGGACAGATTGGAACTATATAAGAGCATAATCTCAGTCTCGCTTTATACTGTCTTCATCTTAACTCTTCGAACGCTCACTCAGTATTGACCTTAGAAATCAGATGAGGTGACTGAATGCTGCATGGCAGTGAGTGCCACATGGTTTACTGTTGATGTCCCTTTCCGTTCAATCAACAGTGGACTAACTCATCAATTCCTCATATTAATAAACTGAAGAAAAACCAGCTGACACTATCAAGGTTATGGACCCATATTCAGCCTGTAGATATTTAGAGTAATAGTAAGTAGCCTATAGAGCATGACAGAAATAACATATTTAGGGTAATAGTAAGTAGCCTATAGAGCATGACAGAAATAACAAATTTAGGGTAATAGTAAGTAGCCTATAGAGCATGACAGAAATAACATATTTAGGGTAATAGTAAGTAGCCTATAGAGCATGACAGAAATAACAAATTTAGGGTAATAGTAAGTAGCCTATAGAGCATGACAGAAATAACACATTTAGAGTAATAGTAAGTAGCCTATAGAGCATGACAGAAATACCCTATTTAGAGTAATAGTAAGTAGCCTATAGAGCATGACAGAAATAACATATTTAGAGTAATAGTAAGTAGCCTATAGAGCATGACAGAAATACCCTATTTAGAGTAATAGTAAGTAGCCTATAGAGCATGACAGAAATAACATATTTAGAGTAATAGTAAGTAGCCTATAGAGCATGACAGAAATAACATATTTAGGGTAATAGTAAGTAGCCTATAGAGCATGACAGAAATACCCTATTTAGAGTAATAGTAAGTAGCCTATAGAGCATGACAGAAATAACCTATTTAGAGTAATAGTAAGTAGCCTATAGAGCATGACAGAAATACCCTATTTAGAGTAATAGTAAGTAGCCTATAGAGCATGACAGAAATAACATATTTAGAGTAATAGTAAGTAGCCTATAGAGCATGACAGAAATACCCTATTTAGAGTAATAGTAAGTAGCCTATAGAGCATGACAGAAATACCCTATTTAGAGTAATAGTAAGTAGCCTATAGAGCATGACAGAAATACCCTATTTAGAGTAATAGTAAGTAGCCTATAGAGCATGACAGAAATACCCCCCTACAGAACAAGAACATCATGGTCTGGGCTAATGCATAATCACAATCTATACATGAGCTATTTTGCATCTGAGGGTCAAACACGGTGTATGTCAGAGGTCATTGACAAACGCTGTGGTCTATGTCATTTTCATATACAAATATACAGTATATTGACAAGATAAGTCAACTGGAGGAAGGTCATGTTTTCAAAAATGGAATGTGTGCTGAAATAATACCAGGTTATTGCCAGTGACCAAAATGAAATTTGATAGAAATGAATGCTTACTCTGAATCACTGTCATTTACACCACATGTATAATACATTTATTAAAACTGTTACAGTTAGTAGCTATTAATGCACATAAAATCCTATGTAATCAGACCATAACCTCAATCCAAATCTAAACAACAAATGGAGCCATCATCGACCATAAAAAGGGCAAATTACCTGTTTAAAGTTTGTTTGGTTAATCCCAGGATCAATGTAGAGTAGACTATCCTTCAAAAATATCATTTAGAAGATATAGACTTCAGTTGTCCCTTTATCCAGTTTTAAAGTACAGTATTCACCTCACTATTCCACACTGTACACTCACGCACTCCATGCCATGTCAGGTACGTTACAGTACAAGTAAAGCCACTGCCTAGCAGCAGCAAGTCTTGGGAGTGGTTGCAATGTTCCTCAGTTTAACCCTCTCTTGCCTGCATAGATCGCGAGTGCACATAATGCACAGAATGCAGCCAACACAACACTGATACCTTGCATAACTAAATATGAACATTTTAGAAAAGCACGCGTGTAATTGAGAAAGACTGAAGAGAGTATCTTTACTCAAATCGCCTGTTTACATTTAACTAATTAAATAATTATGCCAGGAGAGCATTTCAGGATTCAGGAGCTCTGCAAACAGTTCTGCTCAAAAACTTGAGTGTGTGTGTGTGTCAGTGTTTGTGTGCAGACTGGCGTGGCGTGGGGGCTAGCCTATTGGAGTGGAGTATGGAAACGTGTGTTTGTTTCCAGTTGTTTTGGGTGAGGCTTGCAGCCCTACAGTACAGGAAAGGGCTCCTCCTTTGTTTGTAAACACACAGCACAGCGGCCCAGTGGTGCTGCTAACTGGGTACTATGGCTGGGTGGGTGTACCTACTTTCTACCAGCATGTCACATGTGCAACTTTACTCCACACACAGAGACGTGTACAAAGCACTCCCTCGCCCTCCATTTTGTCAATCTGACCATAATTCTATCCTCCTGATTCCTGCTTACAAGCCAAACTCAAGCAGGAAGTACTAGTGACTCGCTCAGTATGGAAGTGGTCAGATGACACGGATTCTGAACTACAGAACTGATTTGCTAGCACAGACTGGATTATGTTCCGGGATTCATCCGATGGCATTGAGGAATATACAACATCATTCACAAGCTTCATCAATAAGGTCATCAACAACATTATCCTCATAGTGGCCGTACGTACATATCCCAACCAGAAGCCATGGATTACAGGCTACATCCGCACTGAGCTAAAGGCTAGAGCTGCCACTTTCAAGGAGCGAGACACTAATCTGGACATTTATTTGAAACCCGTTATGCCCTCCGACCAGTGGTGTAAAGTATTTAAGTAAAAATAAAAAAGTACTGCTTAAGTTACTTTTTGGGGTACTTGTACTATACTTTACTATTTATATGTTTATATGTTTAAATACTTTAATTTTACTTCACTACATTCCTAATGAATATAATGTACTTTTTACACCATACATTTCCCTCGCACCAAAAAGTACTTTTTACATTTTGAATGATTAGCAGGGCAGGACAATAGTCCAATTAACACATTTATCAAGAGAACATCACTGGTCTTCCTTACTACCTCTGAGCTAGCAGACTCACTAAACACACCTTTTGTTTCAAAATGATGTCAGAGTGTTGGTGTGTGCCCCTGGTTATCCATACATACATTTGCTTAATATAAGCAATTTGAAATTATTTATATTTTTACTTTTAATTTTGATACTTAAGTTTATTTTTGCAATTACATTTACTTTTGATACTTAAGTATATTTAAAATACTTTTAGACTTTTACTCAAGTAGTATTTTACTGGGTGACTTTAACTTGAGTCATTTTCTATTAAGGTATCTTTACTTTTACTCAAATATAACAATTGAGTACTTTTTCCATCACTGCCTCCGACGAACCGTCAATACAGGACTAAGATTGAATCCTACTACACCGGGTCTGACGCTTGTCGTATGTGGCAGGGCTTGCAAACTATTACGGATTACAAAGGGAAACCCAACCGCTAGATGCCCAGCGATGCAAACCTACCAGATGAGTTTAATGCCTTCTATAATCACTCTGAGGCAAGCAAACCTGAACTATGCATTAGAGCACCAGCTGTTCCGGATGACTGTGTGATCACACTCTCCTTAGCCGATGTGAGTAAGACCTTTAAACAGGTCAATATTCACAAGGCTGCAGGGCCAGATGGATTACCAGGATGTGTACTCAACGTATCCGCTGACCAAATGGCAAGTGTCTTCACTGACATTTTCAACCTCTCCCTGACCGAGTCTGTAATACCTACATGTTTCAAGCAGACCACCATAGTCCCTGTGCCCAAGAATGCCATGGTAACCTGTCTAAATGACTACCGCCCCATAGCACTCATGTATGTAGCCATGAAGTGCTTTGAAAGGCTGGTCATGGCTCATATCAACTCCATCATCCCAGAAACCCTAGACCCAGCACAATTCGCACACTGCCCCAACAGATCCACAAATGACGCAATCTCTATTGCACTCCACATTGCCCTTTCCCACCTGGACAAAATAAACATCTACATAAGAATGCTGTTCAGCATTCATCTCCATAGTGCCCTCAAAGCTCATCACTAAGCTAAGTACCCTCAGACTATAGACCTCCCTCTGCAACTGGATCTGGGGCTTCCTGGCGGACTGCCACCCGGTGGTAAGGGTAGGCAACAATACATCTGTCACGTTGATCTTCAACACAGGTGCCTCTCAGGGATGCATGCTTAGTCCACTCCTTTACTCTCTGTTCACCCACGGCTTTGTGGACATGCACGACTCCAACACCACCATTAAGTTTGTCAATGACACAATGGTGGTAGGCCCGATCACCGACAACGATGAGACAGCCTATAGGGAAGGGATCACAGACCTGGCATTGCGGTGCTAGAACAACAACCTCTACCTCAACATGAGAAAGACAAATGAGCTGATCGTGGACTACAGGAAAAGGGGGGCCCATTCACATTAACAGAGTTGTAGTGGAGCGGGTCGAGTGCTTCAAGTTCCTTGGTGTCCACATCACCAACAAACTATCATGGTCCAAACACACCAAGACAGTTGTGAAAAGCGCACAACAATGCCTATTCCCCCTTAGGAGACTGAAAAGATTTGTCATGGGTCCTCAGATCCTCAAAACGTTCTACAGGTGCACCCTCGAGAGCATCCTAACTGGTTACATCACTGCTTGGTGTGGCAACGCTACAGAGGGTAGTGTGTAAGGCCCAGTACATCACTGGGGCCAAGGTTCCTGCCATCCAGGATATCTATACCAGGCGATATCAGAGGATGGCCCTAAAAATGTTCAAAGACTCCAGCCACCCAAGTCATAGACTGTTCTCTCTGCTATCACACGACAAGCGGTACCGGAGTGCCAAATCTAGGTCTGCTAGACAGTTAATCAAATGGCCACCTGGAATATTTGCATTGACCCCTTTTTATGCTGCTGCTACTAGTTGTTTATTATCTATGCATGGTCACTTTACCCCTACCTACATGTACATACTACCTAAATTAGCTCGACTATCCTGTACCCCCGCACATTGACTCGGTACTGGTACTCCCTGTTTATAGCCTCGCTATTCTTATTGTATTGTGTTACTTTTATTTGTTTTTTTTGGGGGGGGGGCAGTTATTTAATTTTTATCCCCCTTTGTCCCCAATTTCGTGGTATCCAATTGTTACTATCTTGTCTCATCGCTACATCTCCCGTACGGGCTCGGGCGAGACAAAGGTAGAAAGCCATGCGTCCTCCGAAACACAACCCAACCAAGCAGCGCTGCTTCTTTAACACAGCGCGCATTCAACCCGGAAGCCAGCCGCACCAATGTGTCAGAGGAAACACAGTGCACCTGGCAACCTGGTTAGCGTGCACTGCACCCGGCCCGCCACAGGAGTCTCTGGTGCACGATGAGACAAGGATATCCCTACTGGCCAAACCCTCCCTAACCCGGACGACGCTAGGCCAATTGTGCGTCGCCCCACGGACCTCCCAGTCGCGGCCGGCTGCGACAGAGCCTGGGCGCAAACCCAGAGTCTCTGGTGGCACAGCTAGCACTGCAATGCAGTGCCCTAGACCACCCGGGAGGCCTTATTTGTTTAGTTTTAACAAATATTTCCTTACTTACTTAAACAATGTCAAATAAAGGGCTTGTAAGTAAGCATGGAAAGGTCTACACCTGTTGAATTCAGCGCATGTGACAAATACAATTTGATATGTATCAGAAACAGAGAAGAGTGCATTTATTGCTTAAGAGCTATAGAAAATGTTATAGTACTGTGAGTGAGACAGATGATCGAAAGCTCATTGAGTCATACTGCATGTTACATCCTGTCAAATATGTATGTTGCTGATTATACCTCAACCACAAAGCATCTAGCAGTTATTTATTCTCATGATGTTGCAGTCAGACACAGGCTACATTTAGAATGACTTAGCTATTAAGGCAAGAAAAAAAGTTCACACTCTCATGACTGTCTACACTTGAAGAGTTTTTTTCCAAAATGCTATATCCACCAATTGTTCACATTTGGGTTTTTTCATCAGAAGTGGTTGCTTATGGGTACCTTCATGTGTTTGTAAAATATTACTGTTTTCAGATTTTTATGAATAGATTTTAGTTGTGTATGAAAATGTGTTTTTTTGCTAAACGTTATACAGTATATCCATTGTTTAGCCGGAATGGAATGTTCACATCCTGTATATTTGACTGTAATATGTGGTTGTCTCACCTAGCAATCTTAAGATGAATGCACTTACTACAAGTCGCTCTGGATAAGCAATGACTAAACAATGTTTGTATATATTGATGTCACAAATGTATCATTTGTACATTTCTTTATACCAAATGTAGTTATTTGTTATATTTAAATGTGTAAAACCTAGCAGTACTAATTTATCTGGGACTGAGGCAGATATATAATATTTAGCAAAATAATATATATATATATATATGCCATTTAGCAGACGCTTTTATCCAAAGCAACTTACAGTCATGTGTGCATACATTCTACGTATGGGTGGTCCCGGGAATCGAACCCACTACCCTGGCGTTACAAGCGCCATGCTCTACCAACTGAGCTACAGAAGGACCACCATATATGATTATTTGTCTCTCTGAAATGAAACCATCAAGCGATAGATTTGAAACAAATACATGTCTGTCATTGAACAACCCCATGCCATGATTAGATAGTGAAAAAACACACCAATCTCTTTCTTTTTTAAAAACTCATACAGCTTGGGTGGTTTACAATAGTGCACTATCAGGTTAAGGGGTGCATACCTTGAATTATCTGGATACAGTCGTTATAAATGATGAATGGATTCTTCCTTATGTAGCTGCCCACAGAAGTTGACCAACTCATTGGCTGTCACCTTCTAAATATAGTGTCCACTACTCCAAATGTAATTGAATGATTCCATGCTTCTCAGCCATGATAAATGATTGTTTAATTCTATATGTCACCTACAGTTCGGCTTCCATATAACAAACATTATTGTTCTCCTGTGCTGTAAGTAGACCAAGTCACTTGACAAAAGGCCACAGAATCAAAAGCCGAAACCTAGGAATCACACAATGTTTCTTTTGTGTCAAACGCAAAGAGGTGAACAGACACAGAATGTGGCTGAAATCCAATCGGTTGTTATTGTGCAAACATGCATGGAGTCCTTTTTAGCGAGTGGCCATATTTTAAATACACTTCAGTTTGTTTCTTACTGGAACTCGGGCTTCTGTGTACCTGCTTAAACATAACAGAAATCAAACTGTGCAGGTGAGAATGAAGCAAATACCTCTAAAATAGTGGAGGCTGCTGAGGGGAGGACGGATCATAATAATGGCCAGAAGGGAGTGAACAGAATGGTATCAAACACATGGTTTTCATGTGTTTAATGCCATTCCATGAACTCCATTCCAGACATTATTAGGAGCCGTCCTCCCCTCAGCAGCCTCCACTGCAGTCTAAAAGTATTACTATGTTGATTAAAATGTAAACCAAGGTTACTAATCTTTGTGCCGGTTCAGATATTCCCCAGCAGTCTATAGGCATGTGGTGACTTGTCTCAGTTCTGCTCAAAATGTATTAAGTGACAACAAGTTTTCTAACGAGAAGTGTCAAAAGTTGAGTAGTCAATAAAAAGATAAGATATTGAATACATAGGATGGTTACGTGTGAATGACTTTACACAGACAGTAGGCAGGACAAAGAGCATTACACACATTCAATGGTTAACTTAACACTGGTGAGAATTTAAAACAGGCAGGCAATAATGACTCGGAAGTCAAACATTAAACTACTTTTTACTATATTTAAACTGCATTAGTACAGCATGAACTTTGAACTTACCCTGGCTCTATCTATCGCATTCTCAGTGTCATCAGATCACGAACTTCTGACATAAATGCCTGAGTATGTCAGAAGTATGTGAGTCTAGAGTATGTCTAGATTCTGAAGTACTATTTTCACAAGCATTTATTCAACATGAAAAATATTAACACAATTATCTCCAAAATACCCTTTTTATTTAGTTTATTTGTATTTTTACAAATTGGAACAATATACTCTTTAAACAATTTCCAATTTCCAGAGTGGCTCTCTGCTACTTTTAATGATATGACCCATTTTATACATAGACATTGACAATATAGGTCATTAACCAACCACAGCAGAGGGCATTCCCTTTGAATCTCTTAACCATCCACTGTGTTGGTGGTGCTCATAAAATGTATCATAACTTCAGAATTAGCAGAGTCCACTCTGGAAATGTGATGTACTTGTAGAATATATGTCCTTAAATTGACAAAATCAAAAAGGGTAGTTTTGAGATATTAATATTTTTAATGTTGAATAAATGAATGTGCACATTTTTATTTCAGAATCAAGACATACTCCATATGTTAGAGCACACTATAAAGGAGGATAATGGCACCAAGATGTTGTCTGTATCATGTGCAGTTCACAGATCATAGGGTCTTACGGGAGGCATTTATTGGTCTAAAAAGGGCCTAAAATGGCCACTTTCATCATGATTTTCTAAAAAAATGGTTTGTGATACAAATGTAAAAGCATGTCAAAACATCCTTCCTCTGAAGTTTCTATACGAGATCTGCCATAACGATCTCTTTGCAAGATTACACCCGCTGGCGTGGAATCGCCCACTGAACAACCCTGATCTAGATCCTCCCTAATCCCTCTCGTCTCTCCTACAATTTTCCTATTATCTGACCTAAAAACATGTTCATGCACTTTTAACAGCTCTTTAAATCACTGTGAATGTGAGTGGTATAACCAGAGAACTTTTACATTTTCATATGTTTGAAAAGTTGAAAAGCATCCTGGATTGATTCCCCTCTTCCCCTGGAGATAATAATCACCACTTCCTGCCGCCACGGCTCAAAAAAGCATATTCTCCGTTGACGTCACCTCAGCAGGGCCGCCCTGTAACTGACCCTCTTTTCCTTTGTCTTCCATTTTTTCCTCTGGCCTCCCTGTTTCATTATATCTGTGGCCAAAGCATTAAACGGACTGTCCACAACCTCATGACTAACGCTAAGCATATAGAACCTCGTGTTTCTCCAGACCATTGTGTGTGATGTCACTGGCAGCAGGGGTCATGCAGATCACCATTGTATTCCTGCTCTTTTTCCTTTGAACACACTTCCTTCACCACTATTGGCAATTGAGGAGTCACAGATTCAAGACTGAACTATAGATATAGTCTCCTGAGAAGTTGAACTTGTTCAAAGAATCAGTTGACTGCAACTTTCAGTGAAAAAGTCAAGTTACCAGACAGAAATACGGTAAACAAATCTCCTCCTGGAGTTTAAACTTGAATATTTCATTGCTTCGTGAACAACAGGTTAGACTAACAGTGAAATGCTTACTTACGGGCCCTTCCCAACAACGCAGAGAGAAAGAAAATAGAGAAATAATAGAAAAGTAAAACACTTAATAAGAAAAGTAATAATAAATACATAATGAGTAACAATAACTTGCCTATATACACCAGGTGCCAGTACCGAGCTGTCGGGAGCTTCATGAAATGGGTGTCCATGGCCAAGAAGCCTAAGATCAACATGCGCAATGCCAACCATCGGCTGGAGTGGTGTAAAGGTTGCCACCATTGGACTCTGGAGGAGTGGAAACGCGTTGTCTGGAGTGATGAATCACGCTTCACCACCTGGCAGTCTAAAGGACAAATCTGGGTTTGGTGGATGCCAGGAAAACGCTACCTGCCCCAATGCATAGTGCCAACTGTAAAGTTTGGTGGAAGAGGAATAATGATCTGGGGCTGGGCCCCTTAGCTCCAGTGAAGGGAAAACTTAACGATACAGCATACAATGACATTCTAGATGATTCAGTGCTTCCAACTTTGTGGCAACAGTTTGGGGGAGGCCCGTTTCTGTTTCAGCATGAACATTCCCCCTTGCACAAAGCGAGGTCCATACAGAAATGGTGTGTTGAGATCGGTGTGGGAGAACTTGACTCTCTTACACAGAGCCTTGACCTCAACCCCATCAAACACTTTTGGGATGTATTGGAACACTGACTGCGAGCCAGGCCTAATCAGTGCCCGACCTCACTAATGCTCTTGTGGCTGAATGGAAACGAGTCCCTGCATCAATATTCCATCATCATCTAGTGAAAAGCGTCACCAGAAGAGTGGAGGCTGTTATGGCAGCAAAAGTGGGACCACATTTTATTGCCCATCATTTTGGAATGAACTGTGTGTACATTTAATTAGGAATATTGTGCCTGATAAAAACAGTAGTAGCAGGGCATGTGATGAGACAACATCTTGTGCAAAAAGGGTCAATGCGGATAGTCCGGGTAGCTATTTGGTTAACTATTTAACAAACAATTTAGCAGTCTTATGGCTTGGGGGTAGAAGCTGAATATGTGGATGTTGCCAGGAACAACCTCTCAACATTTAGTTGCAGACAGTGCCTCCCTGTGGTATCTTAAGCAATGGAGGAAAGAAAATGTCCACCATCTGTGAACAGGTTCTTCTGCACCTTGCCCACAGTGTTACCTTGTCTGACTTGATATGCTATTCCAACTATTTGCTTGGTCTCTGTAATTGCTGTGCACAAAGTGAGACACCAGTGAGTGTCTGTCTATCTGCTTGCCTTGCTGTATAGGTCAATGGACAACTCCCCCAACCTTCCTCCCATTCTTACTTCCTTGAGACAGATGGTACGGAGTAACTGCCACAAAAGGAGGTCAAATTGTTCATTTTCATGTTTGTCCGTTGGCGTCTCACAATATGAAAACATGATGCATGCATTTTACCAGACTAATCCAACATGTATCCTATAATAACTAGCCACTTCCTATGGAAGGGCCTCCCAGATACTAAACTTCATGGGATAATATTACTCTATGAACTGTAAAAGGCCCCATAAAGACCCTATGTAATGTAGGGCCTCACCTTTAATCATCCCTTCATATGCGCATGCATAGTGTGAGGGAAAGTATGTGGCCCCAATGCAATCATATAGGCAAATCGCCCTGCAGGTTCACTACTTACAACTACTTTACAGATAATACTTTTACCTGTGTCTGTGTTGGAGATGGAGAAGTGGGAGCGATAACAGGTGTAGGTTCAGCCACAGCAGCAGGACTCACTGTCGGGGCCTTCTCCACTATTATAGGGGACTCATCCAGCTTCAGGTCCAATATGGATTCATAAATATTCTCAGAGTCCTCCTTGGATTCGTCCTCAGGCTCCACACTAGATTTCTCCTTTTCTCCCTCCTCCAGCTCCAGGGGACATTCCGGCTCTTTCAGAGGTTCCTGATGGGGAATCCCGCCACTGGTGACCTCGGCATCAGGAATGAGGGGCCTCTCCACTGGGATGGCCTGGGAGGGTCGGTGGAGGGGGTCAGCTGGGCTGAAGCTGGGGGCTCGGGGGTTCAGGGAGAGAGGATCCTCCACCGACAGGGAAGAGCCGAAGAGCACACCGGAACTCAGGCTTAATTGCTTCTTGTGTTTGGCACTATTGTTGGCTTGAGGCGAGGGCACTGTTAATGGAACCTCAAGGGCAACGTAGGAGTGAAGGCCCGGCATCGAGTCGTTCAGCCCGCCGCGCTTCAATGCCCCGGGAGACGGGTCGTGGAATTCTAAGGGTACGCCAAATGTGGACATGCGGTGCTCAGTCTTCTGGTGTCTCTTCGGGGAGCGGAGGCGGATAGTCACCTCATCTCCAGCCCTCGTTTCTGCCCGGTCTGGTACGTAGTGCTTTGGGACTGGCACTGGCACCGGCGCAGGAACCGGGACCAAATCGGGACTGGGTGGGTCAGCAAAGTCCAGCGGGGATGGGATCTCTGCGGGGAGCTCCTTGACATATTTAGCAGGTATATAGAAGGGCCTTGCTCGCTCGTTCTTCCTCACGTGCCACCAGTGGTCGTTGGTCTTGGCCAGCAGGATGTAGCGTTCGTTGGGCTTGATGGACACCAAGCCCCCGTCGCGGCCCGTGTACTCGTACTCAAACTCTACCAGCACCAGCCCCATGTTGCACACCAAGGAGGACATTGTGGCAGCGTGGTGGCCGTGGCAGTGTCCGTTGTGGCCACCCACCCCTCCCTTTCCCCAAGGACGGTCAAGGCTCCACTGCAGCCCTCCTAAAAGGGAACAAAAAATATATAAAAACTGGTTCACTACATTACTCATACTTTACAAAGGTATTGCATTACCTTACTGTTTTTAAATGTATATACATATACATATTGCAGTACACATGATCTTGTCACTATCAAATGCTAGTATATAACTATTTCTGTACATGGGAATGTGTACATTAGGTCATTCAAGTTGAAGCACCAACACTACAAAATATGTGTTCAGCAAACACAGCAGATCTCTCGATTGCCACGCCCCACGCCCATTGTCAACAGATACTGTTTAACTTCAAAGATACCCAGCTGCCAAGTGGTCAAACACACACTACCAGTAGATATAATAGTCAACCCCCTATAGCTCTATATCATGACAGCACATAGATCACTGCTTGTGACACATCTGGACATCTGTCAATCCAGCAAATGTGGAAATGACATGTCATGATAATGCTGTTCTCCATTTAGAAGTTCTTTAAGGAAGTCCTTTAAGGAAGTTGGTTGGAATGCATCTGATTTGGTTGATATGCATGTCCATTTTAGGGCTTAAAATGTACTGTTTTAAGCCCTAAAATGGACAAGTGTTATGTCATGAAAAAAGCAAAACATGTCATATGTTCCCTTTTAGCTTTCCTAAACGATTGTTCTGACTATGCAAGTCACCACATTGTGTTAGCCTGTTAAGCTAAACCCTAGGTATTACCTTGGGGAGCCAATGCAAGTATTCAGGTCTCTGGCAAGGTTACTCATCACACAAGTGTAGTCACCTCTTGTTGCACTGACTAACTAGTTTGGTAGAGTATAATGTTATTTGGTAGAGGATAATATATGCCATTTAGCAGACGCTTTTATCCAAAGCAACTTACAGTCATGTGTGCATACATTCTACGTATGGGTGGTCCCGGGGATCAAACCCACTACCCTGGCGTTACAAGCGCCATGCTCTACCAACTGAGCTACAGAAGGACCTGGATGATATTTTCACGGTGTTGGTCATTGTAAATATTACAGATTTTCCTTGAATGGTGAAAAATCACAGCACCGGAAGCCTTTCCTAAGCTTTAAACATCCTATAAATACCTTCTGTCTCTCCTCTCCTCTGCGTGCTGTTTTGTCCCAGTCAATCATTTGGCTAACCCTTATTTTTAGGACTTTAATGAATATCTGCATTGCTTGATTTGCGAGTGTGACAGTTTAGTGGTAGTTCCTTCCTCTCTTTAGGGATGGGGCGTACACAAAGAGAGAAGCAGGAAAATGTCGTGTTCTTCTCAGCAACATGCCAAAATATATCGTAACACCAACCAGTCCGTGGCGGGCCAGACATCATGAAACAGGATGTGCTCGTGATGGAAGTCGTTCCTCATCATAGATCTGGGAGCAGCATACCCTACACTAATACTCTAGTACTAACTGTAATCCTTAGGGCTCAAAACTGACCTTAGATCAGATGAAAAGTCACATGCATGCACATACAATGCACACACACACACACACACACATATGCGTAAACAGACCTCACACACAATAGGAAAATGACATATCCATTCTGACATCATAGCCTGTTTTGGTATTGTCTAAGAGTAGCTTACTGTGACGTGTCAAAGTGAGAACAAGTTGACCTCTCTCCTCAAGGCCAATTCAGAGCAGTCAAAACATGTCGTCATAGAAACCAAGTGACCCCTCTTTCTCTCACATCTTGAGAATATCACACAGACACACACCCACACACATATATGTCTCTCTTATCTCAGACCACAACGCTAAACCACACACTGTCTACCACTCAAGGAAACACAACTCTATTTAACCTAAGGGAAAGGGTGGTATTTGCCTATTTCAACACTGAAAATTAAAATACATTGCACTTGTATGCTTTTTCTATGTTTTTATGTTAGTATTCTCAATTGCAGGTAGATTGAACAGCTTTCTTCATTATTACTAATGACTGATACTGCATACTGCATACTGCTTGCCATTGTGTGCAGGCCCAAATACCAGTAGTCAAACATAATGAGTACTCTAACACTACATAGCATACACCATGTCCTTGTACAGGTGTCTCCTCTCAACAGATTTGTCTTACACACCAACTTCTCTTAGAACAACACAGTGCAGCTTGAGCAATTCCCATAGACCAGTAGAACAGCCCACAGAGCACGTCTGCCAATGCTACAACGTGTGTGGCTTGTATTTCTAGTCTAACCTGATTCTATTACATGATCAGAAGTGCTCACTGCTCAGGTAATTAATTTGTGACGAAGGACTGACAATCAAAAATAACTTTGGGGGGGGAGAGGGGACAAGGCAGGGCTAGTCATGTGATATATCCTTTCTGTGTCTGTCGCTGCAGTGGGAAGAAAGAGGGATGAGAGAATTTAGAGAAAGAGAAAATGAGAGAAAGAGGGTTTAGAGATAAAGAGAGAGAGGGGAGAAAGATAACCCTTTATCCCTCTCTACTTTGTTTACACTGTAAACACTGGCCCCTTTCAGCTCCACCTCTGCATAGAACCTGTAGAGCCACTCCCATCATTCACTCCAACCTAACAACAAAACTGACTAACAGACTGGATGACATATTAGATGGGTCTCCAGTGCAATGCAATGCATTTCAATTGAATAACCTACACCATTCCATAGTCATTTTAGGCTTTGAGGATATTTTGTGGATTATCTATTCAGAGTCAGACCTACATCTGTAGCAGCCGAGCCATCCTCCCTATATCACTGACAACCTGCTCCAGCATGCCCGAATAGCAGAGTGGGTCCTCTGCAGAGGGCAGAACCACCACAGCCTGAGAGAGCAGAGGGTGGAGACGAAGAGAGCGGAACAGCCCAGCCTCCGCTTCTACACTGAACAGAGGGAGGGAGTTGGCCCACCGGAATGGCAATCCTGTGGTTTACCAAAGGAACAGAAACCCAAGAAGGGAGCGCCTAACCCGGCTCCAGAGATAAAGCCACACAAACTCTCAGTGCCAAGCTCACTGCTCATGTATCCATATCTCCTAACATGACATAACAAATAGGGCTTTGTGAAAATGCAGGGTTTCATAGGATTGAACTAGGGCGCTTCTAGTAGAGAAAAATAACCTGTTTGACGACTTGATAACATTTCAGAGACTCCCTCCCCCTGGGAACGGACAGAAAGGGAGAAGAATGATCGATATGCTCAATGCAGTGATTCATCATGTCAGTGCAAGTCAGAAAAGAGTGCCCGTCCCAGCAAACTTTTTCTGGGACTCAAAACGTTCCCAAAGTGTTTATAAAATGTTTTCAGAACAGATTCTGTACATTGTTCTTGCCTTTCACTGTACCATTTCAATCACACACATGTATATATTTCTTACAATGCACAATGTTTTCATAACTTTATCAAGTGTGATTGTAGACCTTTTGTGTTCAGAAAGAGTCTGTTGTAGCATTAATGTCTGAACAATTTCTCAGAACTCAAAATAACAAATACAGTATCTAACACTCAACCAACATCCTTGCTGGGTTGGTATCTATGCTGTTGAGGAACACCCTCCAACTCAAAAAGGCTGATGAAAAGAGAGAACAATTGGAGGAGGCAGATCCCATTCAGTCTGTGTTTAAATACGGAAACCTCTCTTTTTCCTCTGGTTGGGCTCCCTTTGACCTCGCTCAGTGTCTCTGGTTCCTGGCCGGATGTCCAGGGTGGAAAAGAGTAAGGCTGCACTACTTAGCTTACCACTGCAAATATGGGACACCTCTGAACTGTGGCGCTCCACACTCACAGGCCTTGACACTAAACCTTGTTCCAAATTTAGAACTGCTCTCTATTCTCTGATTTTGTTAACCTTTCAAATAAGGCTATGCTGAGCTCAAGGCAGAGCAATGGCACATAATCTTAGAGCTTTAAGGATTCAGGAGAAAAGCAGTGACGGCGGTTAATGAGAATTTGTTCTCAACTAGCTTACCTGGTTAAATAAAAGTGAAATAAAATTTTAAAAATACAACCACATTAATCAGGTAGCCTAGTGGTTAGAGCGTTGGGCCAGTAACCGAAATGTGACAAGGTAAAAAACACGGCAGTTAACCCACTGTTCCCCTGAACACGGCAGTTAACCCACTGTTCCCCTGAACACGGCAGTTAACCCACTGTTCCCCTGAACACGGCAGTTAACCCACTGTTCTCCTGAACATGGCAGTTAACTCACTGTTCCCCTGAACACGGCAGTTAACCCACTGTTCCCCTGAACACGGCAGTTAACCCACTGTTCTCCTGAACACGGCAGTTAACCCACTGTTCCCATGAACACGGCAGTTAACCCACTGTTCCCCTGAACACGGCAGTTAACTCACTGTTCCCCTGAACACGGCAGTTAACCCACTGTTCCCCTGAACACGGCAGATAACGTCACTTTGGATAAAAGCGTCTGCTAAATGGCATATATTATTATTATTATTATAACCCACAGTTCCTATGCCGTCATTGTAAATAAGAATTTGTTGTTAACTGACTTACCTAGTTAATTAAATAAATAAAAGTAGCCACATAACCAATATGAACCAATGGTTCATTTCTGCCATTAAAAAATTCACCAAACACCTGAACAAGGTGATGTTGCTGTGTGTGTTTGTGAGACAGAGAAGTGTCTCAGTAGGAGGGAGGGTGGACTTGCTGGAATGTGTCCTGTACAGATGTAGGATCTTTATTTGACCTATATTGCCGCAGAAAATTAATCCTGCAGCAACAGGACCTGAAAGTTTAGTCCATAATATTGATTGATCGGTGGTTATGGTATTAGCAGGCCAAAAGTAGGCTACATGAAAAGTCTGATACTGTTAAAACAACCCTATGTGAGAGTGTGTGTTTTCAGTTAATGTATGTAAAGCTCATCTGCATTTCCTCCGGTGCAGAAACACTCTCAGCAACAAAAAAAGGGATCTAATTAAGATCCTACACCTGTATGTGTATAACCGAGCCCGCGGCACTACCCTTTTTCCCTCCACACCCACCCCAACCAGGCAGGGGCAGGAATGTAGTGTGAGCGCTCCAGGGACACATGCACTCAATATGTTCCTGTTCTGTAAACACACCCAACAACACACTCATCAACACACTCAACAACACACTCAAAACTGAGACAGAGAGGACTATAAAGGGACACTCATGCTATCTCTGAATGTATGACTGTCATAAAAATACAATGCTGAGATTAGCCACAGAAAGTGATTAAAAATTAAACCCGAAGGTGAAGGTTTAGATATGAATATGAATCATGACCACTGGGGCGTTGACCAAACACCACAAGATCATTCTCAGAGATCAACATGTGACACAATCGTAATTTTCCTGAGTGATTCGCATGTGACAGAATCACAACAACATCCATGGTGAACTTTCACCCTTTCACTAAGTTTGTAATTGGTCAAACACAGACGACAACAGCCAAACAGCAGTCACACACTGGGCATTTAAGGTTAAACATGTGTTGTTTTCATACATTCGAATAAGAGCCCTCGCTCCTGGCTTGTTAAAAAAAGGTCCCACATCTCTACAGAACCCTCAAACAACATTTCTGCCATGGCACAAAAAGCAAAGCATACACTTCTGAGTAATAAGGTATGATAAGGTACAACAATCACCACATAAATAAGTCTATTAAAAGGTTTTTGTAGAAAATGTACCTGGAGCAAGAGGACAGCAGAACCATCCTATAGCCTGTGTTCCCAGCTCCCACGGTTTCTTCAGCAGAGTCCCAGATCTCACGAACAGGTTGCTCTGTTCTGTCTTTCACTCTTTTCTTCTCACTGATCCCCCCCTGCCCTCTCCTTCTTCTTCCTCTGGCCGGCCTCCACTCCCCTCCTCCGCTTTCTGTCTTTTCACCTGGGGCTGAAAGGTTCCAGCTCTGGTTGGAGGATCTCTGGGCAGTTTGTGTGTGTGTGTGTGTGTGTGTGTATGTGTGTATGTGTGTGTGAGGGAGGTAGAGTGCTCTTTGCGTGTGTGCCGGTCGCAGCTTGCCTGCCTCTGCTGTCTGCATTCATTTCCTGTTCTAGCGCGCACATCCCCGACAGGAAGAAAGAGTGAGAGAGAGAGAGAGAGAGAGAGAGAGAGAGAGAGAGAGAGAGAGAGAGAGAGAGAGAGAGAGAGAGAAAACAACAACATTGTAAACACAACCCATATTTATGTTAATTTATTTTCCCTTTTGTACTGTAACTATTTGCACATCGTTACAACACTGTATATAGACATAATATAACATTTGTCTTAATTATTTTGGTGTAAGGATTACTGTTCATTTGTATTGTTTAATTCACTTTGGTTTATTATCTACTTCATTGCGTTGTAAATGTTAACATATGTTTCTCATACCAATAAAGCCCTTAAATTGAATTGAAATTGAATTTAATTGAGAGAGAGAGAAACAGAGAGAGAGAGAGAGAGAGAGAGAGCACTGGGTGGGGGTCTATGTGAGGGCAGCTAGCCTCTCATTCACAGGTCTTTGAAAGATTCTGATTGAATAGATAGAGAAAGCCATATGACTGCAACGAGCTATTATCGACAACAGCATTTAAATGATTGAAAAAAAAGTTGATTTGGTAAAAAATGATTTGAGGATGTAGACAAAAGGGAGGTAGTTGTCTTAATAAAGTTGTAGATTGAGGGCTAAAAAGCATTCAACAAAAGATTTTGTCTATCCAATAAGTTTTATAATGATAAATAAATAATAATGAAATTCTGTGTCAGTTGGCAAAACAGAAATGCCCCTTTAAATGTCCTATTTTATCCTAGGGGGAACATTAATGTAGTGTGTGAGCCAAATAAAGTGATTTAGGTTATAAGTGAACACATAATGTTTTTTATTTGAGAAAAATAGATTATTTCACAAAAGTAGTGCACTCAGCCTTTAATAGTCCCAAACAATTCCAGCAGTCATGGTTGTGTGACATCAGACTAGGCAGTAGTAAGACACATGACTAATGGACAAGACACTACACACACAGTCAGCGACTCTGGCTTGATGACTGGGATGCCCATCAAAAATAGATACCTTGCAGATGGACCATGGAGCTAAACAATTATATAAGTAGTTTCCAGGGGTGACATTAATTCATACCAACCAACGATTCACACCCATAAGGACTCCGTTTGAACCGCCAGAGAACCGCTATCATTCCGTTTTTATTTACTGTTGAAGAAAGCATTGGCGCAATCTGGTGGCCGTTTTTTGTCATCGCATGAAAGTGGTCCATGGTGACGTAGGTGAACGAAACAGTAACAATGTATCAAGCAAACAAGCTAAAAAAAAAATTAAAAATAAAAAAATAAAAAAAATCAAGCAAACAAGCTTCCTCTAAAAATTGCAACAATATCACCCATGTAAACTCCTTTAATTCTTGCTAAGCATTAGTCTTGTAGCTAGTTAAGTAAAAGTAGCATATTATTGTTGTATCTTAGCAACTATTTATTTATTATTTCTGTAATTAACTGAGCTGATGTTTATATAAACCATAACTTTCCTCAAGATGCTAAGTAGCTAGTCTGTCTAGCAAGTAACTTTCTGTTTTGATTCATGTTTGCGTAGCTCCATCATGGAGTTTGTAATGTAATTATGTTTAAGCAACGCATTGTTTTTTCTCTGTAATGTTTTCACAGTTCACAAATTTGACAGTTCACAACCTTTGGGTTTAGCTGACTGTCTAACTGTTAAGAAACACAGTGAGGACAGAGCAGGTATATTTTTCCACAGTTTCACAACTGCTAGATTTAACACATAAGTATGTCAACTTTTATTCATTATTTCTCAATTATGCTTTTAGATACTAGTGTCAAATATGTCCTTCCTCCAAAGCCTAGGCGGAAATCCCAGGGGGGATGGAGGGGACACGCCCCCCCATCCTGGGGAAAATAATTATTTGTCCCCCCCAATATATCACTGTAAACATAACTGTGTAATTTCAATAATATTAATACTATGCAGTGAAAGCACTTGTGCTGCTTATAGACACTTAATAGCGCATTTTTAAGTTTCAAAAGATTGCGGCCTCCCCGCCCTTTGCCTCACAATTGTTTGATCCACTACCAGTTCCTTATCTGGCAGGTAACAGAGGGTTCGTATCTACTGTCTGAAAGGCACTCAATGCACATAACTAACGTGAGGTTAATCCAGTCAATCGCGCCATAGCAATGTTTTATTTTTATGTTGGCAGGGTTTACACACACACGCGAGCTGAATTTGCAGAGCTAGCGGGCAAACATGAACTATTAAGCTAGCTAGTATCTATTCCATTTATGTGGTGTCGTCAAAGATGGAATCTTTGCTATCGTCAGTTTATTCCAAGATCAGCATGCAGTAGTGCTTCAAAGTCCCTGTGAAAAGGTTAGAGATAAACTGAACCTCCAACTGAACAGAACTACACTCTCTTCTACCATTGTCTTAAATATCTTTAATGGTCTCGTTGCAAAAGCTAAATTGTCGCTATGGGACTTTGAAGCATATGTGTGCCGATCTTGGAGTAAACTGACGATAGCAAAGATTATAGCAAACACCACAGAAACGGAATTGGTGCTCGCTCACTTTGCAAATTCAGCTAGTGTTGGAAGCCAGCCAATATGAAACAAACTATATTAAAATAACAAAAGGGTGCAGCATATGTTGTGTAAATGCTGATCTCATACAGCTGTCAACTCGTCACTGCAATCCGTTTCACATTTGCTAGCTACCTTTTAGATCGAAGCCCATATAGAATGATAGAAGTGTGTGTGTGTGTGTGTGTGTGTGTGTGTGTGTGTGTGTGTGTGTGTGTGTGTGTGTGTGTGTGTGTGTGTGTGTGTGTGTGTGTGTGTGTGTGTGTGTGTGTGTGTGTGTGTGTGTGTGTGTGTGTGCAGCTAGCCAGCCTGTCAGGTAGAAAAATGTCAGAAAAAAGTAAAATGACAGACATCAGAGTATTTTTCAGTACACCAACACGCAAAGCAAGAACCCTAGTAGCCTAAGACTAGTTGATAAAATGTTCATTAGAAAGAAGTGAAATGCTAATGGAAACGTTTCACAATGATGTCATTAGGCAGATCAGGCAACAGAGGGCACACAGACAGCAGAGCTGGGGACAGATGGGCAGGGACAGATTGGCAGAGACAGGGAGTCTTGGGTAAGTTTGTTGAGTCTTTGTTTGGTAACATTATGAAAGGTTCTCAATGTTTTTGACGTGTAAAATAGTGACATCATTGGTAAATACCATAGATACCCCCAAAGGACTATTCTATGGATTACATTTCATGAAAATCACCAAAATATTTGTTTCTCTGGGTTTTGTGAGGAATCACTATTTCACCCTAGCCAAAACCTCCCTCCTAGGTTACATCATCCACTCCCTCCATGTCTCCTTCCTACACTATGTCTTCCCCATCCTCACTCCTTTGCTACTGTTAGTCTATTCCTCCAACTCCACTATCTTTTTCCCCCTCACACAGACCACATCCTTATTCTTCCTATCAACACCTGCTATAATTATCATCCCTCTCACAAAGATAAAATCCTTGCATGAATAGGCTTCAAAGATAAGCAGGCAATATTGCTTTTGCTCATAATATAGATACTGTTTGATGTCTAATGAATTGTGTGCCTTATGTCTGCAGTAGTTCTGTTCTCTTGAACTTTGTTCTCAACAAAGATAAGCTTCGCCTTTTCCCGTCTGTCTTCACCAATGATGTACACTACATGACTAAAAGTATGTGAACACCTGCCCATCGATACATCTCATTCCAAAATCATGGGCATTAATATGGATTTGGTACCCCTTTTGCTGCTATTACAGCCTCCACTTTTCTGGGAAGGCTTTCCCTTATATGTTGGAACATTCCTGCAGGGACTTGCTTCCATTCAGCCACAAGAGAATTAGTGAGGTCGGGCACTGATGTTGGGAGATTAGCCCTGGCTCACAGTCGGCGTTTCAATTCATCCCAAAGGTGTTCAATGGGGTTGAGGTCATGGCTCTGTGCAGGCCAGTCAAGTTCTTCATCACCGATCTCAACTAACCATTTCTGTATGGACCTCGCTTTGTGCACGGAGTCATTGTCATGATGAAACAGGAAAGGGCCTTCCCCAAACTTTACAGTTGGCACTATGCATTGGGGCAGGTAGCGTTCTCCTGGCATCCACCAAACCCAGATTTGTCCGTTGATATGCCAGATGGTGAAGCATGATTCATCACTCCAGAGAATGTGTATCGACTGCTCCAGAGTCCAGTCAAATCAAATTGTATTTGTCACATGAGCTGAATAAACATGCATTTTTCGAGGACTGACAGCACTGCAACTTTTTTGTTATTTTGACCAGTTTCTGCAAATAAATGCCCTAAATTATTTGGAATTTGGGAGAAATGTTGTCAGTAGTTTAAAGAATAAAACAAAAATGTTAATTTTACCCAAACACATACCTATAAATAGTAAAACAAGAGAAACTGCTAATTTTGCAGTGGTCTCTTAATTTTTTCAAGAGCAGTTTATAGTGTTTATAAACCCTGGATTGCTAATTCTATGTATTGGCAATTGAGAGGCTTTGAAGCCATATTGGCACTTACTAGTAGGCGCAGTCCTCCAGGAATGAATGGAATTCTACAGTATTTCAATTAAATGTTTCAAGGACAAAATTGCATTTATTTAAGTATTTACATGTTTTCAAGTAAAAATGTTTTCTTATATATTTTTTAAATGTTTAGCTCACTTAATGTAATTTTAAAATATGCATTAAGGTGTCTGTAATATGTGTCTGTAAAATGTCAAAAACTAGACATCAACAAATGCTTTTATATAGCTCTCAATTTTTTTATATATATATATATTTTTTTTTACAATTGAGGAGTATCAAGGTGGCTTCAACACAGCGTCCCCTGTCAGTCATCCAGGGTTTATACACACACTTGGTCTTCACTCACCTCATTTTTTCTTTGCTGTTTTCAATGTTCCACGTGTGACCCCTGCCATTCATGACTGGACAATTAGTAAATAGTTGCTCATGAAGTTGCACAATGTTTACTTTTTTTTAATTTTGAAAGCAGAGGCGCTCTGGTAGTTGTTTATGACCGCAACCCGTAGGCTGTTATCGCCAACACCAGAGGGCGATATAGGCTTAATCGACCGGACGTGAAATGTCTGTGGTATGTCTGCGGAACTTTATATCCCATGATTCCTTTTTCCGTCTTCCTCTTTCCCTTTTGCAGCAATGTCTAAGAGAGGTAAGAGACTTGCTAAGAAAAATCCACATTCATCTACCCGTTTGCAGAATGTCTAACATAGGAACATAATGTTATTTGGATAATGGACGTTTTATGAATAATTGTCATACATATTGGCTTGAAAATGTGAAGGACTGAGCATTATTCAGAGCGATGATTTTAGGGGCTTGTTACGGAAGCCATTTTTGCTATCATTTAGCTGATTAGCTTTTGGCGTGTTAGCTAAAATGCATGAATTGGTGGGTGTGTTCTAATTCCTCACATATAAGCGTAGTTGCCATTCTAGTACAATGTCCAACAAATGAGTGGCAGGTGAACTACTTATATGAGTGTTCTAGTCAGTGCCTGGTAGCATAGCGTCTGAATAAAAGCAAGGCATGACTCCAAATCATGGACTCCGCGGAAGCCCTAGGCTGACTAGCTGTAGCTACGTGTTCAGTGTTCGCAATGATTTCCCCGGCTAGCTAAGTTGAGCCACGGTGTGTTGTTTTAACTTTAGAAAGGGGTACTCTAACTCAAAAACCATGAACCAAAGGCACTGATTTCGTCTGTGATTGAACGTTATTTTCCTTGCCAACTAGCTAGTTTCCTCCAACTCTTCTCCCAGGCCATGCAAGTAATTACTAACTAGCTAGCTATCACCTTACAGCAGCCTACTCACGACTAATTGGTCAATTGCTTTGCAAGCTACCCTAGTTGGGTGCATTAAACAAGGGGTAGAACTGTCAACATGGGCTGTCTTTTTGTAGTGCAAGCAGTAATGTTAGCCAGTGTTAAGTCACTTCTAATCTTGAGGCCTTGTGTGTTGGTTCTATGGTGACTTTACCATGCCTCCCACATAGTGCTTTGGCTGCATATTCTTGGCAGTAGTTTAAATCTGAAACGAAAATAACGAAATGTGATGTTCAACCCCTTTCAAAAAGCACTTGCTTTGTCTGGTCAGTAGCTGGGTGAGTTGTCGAAGAAGGGTATAGTAATCATCACTGGTGGGTGAGATGGCAGTCACCTATACTGAACAATCTCAATCCGTGATGGAACAACTTGGATAATATTTGCTTGATTTAAGCAGTGTGTTTTCAGTCTCTGCACTATGCAAAGTTTACTTAAATGGAATCTCTTCTCCTGTTCAGGACGTGGTGGGTCATCTGGGGCAAAGTTTCGCATCTCGCTGGGTCTCCCAGTGGGTGCCGTCATCAACTGCGCTGACAACACAGGTATGTTACATTCAGATCTGTTAGAATAAATATCCCTTCAAAAAGCACTTGCTTTGTCTGGTCAATAGCTCGGCAAGTTGTCGAGAAAGGGTATAGAAAGATCATCACTGTGGGTGAGATGGCGGTCTCATTTTGGCTGCGCGATCTCAATCAGTGGTGGAACATGTCATGTAGTTCAACCTGGTCTTTTCTTGAAATGGTCTACAAGGATCTACCTTTAATCAAGCCTGGGCAGTGGAACCATCTCCATCCTGTCATATATTCACCATCTTCTTCCCCCTTTCTCACCAGGTGCCAAAAACCTGTACATCATCTCTGTCAAGGGCATCAAGGGGCGTCTGAACCGTCTGCCCGCTGCTGGTGTGGGTGACATGGTCATGGCCACTGTCAAGAAAGGCAAACCAGAACTCAGAAAAAAAGGTGAGTGTTCTACATTATGTATTCGATTACTAGAATAGGATGAACTGGGACTAGCTAATCAGGAGATTATGGTGGTTTGCTAATGGCGGTTGGCATAGTAATTTGATTAGTCTTCAAAATTACTTGTAGTTTTCACCACAATAGTAGTCCCAGACCGATTGTTTAACTGATTGGTGAAAATCAACAGTGTAGCGATGTGAGTTGTAAGGTAGCTAGATTCTGATAGTCTTCCTCTTTCCCACAGTGCATCCTGCGGTTGTTATACGGCAGCGGAAGTCGTATCGTCGAAAGGATGGCGTGTTTCTCTACTTTGAAGACAATGCGGGGGTCATAGTGAATGTCAAAGGAGAAATGAAAGGTGAGTTGGGATTTTAAGTCTTTGGGCTCCCATCCCAAGTCATGAAGGTTCTTCATAAGGATGTTTGGCTGGGCTTCTTTGAGTGCTTTTCAAATTCTGGATGTGGATTTTGAGTAGTACATTTTCTTTTCTAATACTCTGTTGCGAAATATACACCCCTTCAAAAAGCACTTGCTTTGTCTGGTCAGTAGCTCGGTGAGTTGTCGAAGAAGGGAATTTTAAGATCATCACTGTGGGTGAGATGGCAGTCTCATTTTGGCTGACCAATCTCAATCAGTGATGAAACATTTGTTCACTGGGTAGTGGTCATCCTTTGAATACATTTAGATACAGTGAAATAATGGAGGCAGTGTGATTCTCTACCTTTCTCCTGGAAGTGTGTATGTCCTCACTCAGTCATTTATTTCAAAACATTGGTATGCACACCTGTCCATTCCTTTCAAGTTCACTTGGGTAGAGAATCTCACCGCTACATGTCATATTTTGATTTTACAATTCCAAGTAGGGTTATTTTGTAGGTAACGCTATAGGAATTGACCTGGAAACGGTGGGGATTTGTTTGTCAGCAACCAAAGTAGATTCATGAGCTCCATAACTGTTTTTGTTCACAATGTAAGTGGCAGGTCTGCAAAGGGTGAAATGTTACTACACTGATGCAAGGCCAAAGGCATCTTGTCTACTATTTTATCTCATTTTTGTTGTGGGCTGAATTTGTCTTCTGTGTTACAGGTTCGGCCATCACAGGACCGGTGGCCAAGGAATGTGCAGACCTGTGGCCCAGGATTGCTTCAAATGCTGGCAGCATAGCGTGATCCTTGATCCTGGCTTGTTGTTTTCAATAAAAACCATTGTAAAGTCAGTGTCCTGTTTGCAAGATCCCAAGGCAGTGTCAAACTACACAGTATCTACTGTATACATCTGTTTAGTCTCACTGGGTGATAAGAACATGACCACATTGAAAAAATATTGACACAGTGAACCTTTTATTTAACCTAGGCAAGTCAGTTAAGAACAAATTCGTATTTTAAAGACTGCCTACCCTCCCCTAGCAACACTGGGCAAATTGTGCGCTGCACTATGGGACTCCCGATCACGGCTGGTTGTGATACAGCCTGTGATTGAACCATGGTCTGTAGTGGCGCTGAGATGCAGTCTCTTAGACTGCTGTGCAATTCGGGAGCCCATAAAATTGTCATCCAAGTCAGGATATATTTGATAACTTGTTAATGGGTGACTAAGTTATGGATAGCAGGGGTGAATTTATCTTCATGGCTGAAAATACAAATCCATATTGCAGGAGGTTGCTCGTCGAAGAGCTTAAATTAAGTTTGCATTGAGGGATATGAAGGCCCGCACAAAAACAATGTATTTAATAACGAGATGGGTACATGTAGTACCAGAAAATAATATATATTTACAAAATTACCAAGTGGCTAACCTAAAGGCAAGACAAGTGACATTTTCATGTAAGGGCCCTGAGATCAGCTAGAATCCTTGTCCAGGGAAAAGTGTAGGTTGGGGTAGGCAACCTTGGTCCCGTAGTGCAGCAACCACTTCATGTTTCTGATTTAATTAACCTGGCAGACCAGGTGTGTTGAATTCAGGCAATCACTGAACTGATCAATTGGTCATGTGGTGCCTAGTTGGAACAAAACCCTGCTGTACTTGTGGCACTCCAAGAACAGGGTTACATACCCCTGGTGTAGGAGCTTGCCTGCATGTAAACAAGTATAAGGATGGGACATTGTCATTCATTCAACTGGGTCCATATCAAGCGTCTCCGTAGGAGGGCTGATCTGTGGTCAGGGCCCATTATCCATGTAATCTTATTCATTGTAATCTATTAAAGGCAAAACTGATCCTAAATTGTCACTTGAATCTGAGACGCTTGATACACATGGTTCCTGATGTTTATTTGATATGTCCAGGTACACTTCATAGAACTACAAGTCAATTTATACAGAAAAAGGAACATTTCCATTTCAGCGTTAGAACCATTCTGAGATGGATGTCAATGTTATTAAAGAAACAACAGTAGTCAAAGAAATATACAGAGCAACGTTAATGTGCACTAGTGTAAACCTGAGATTCATAAAAGGGTGAATGTTGCAACCATCTCTAAGTGTCCACTTACACCAGCCCTTTGATGACAAAACCAGACTATTGCAAGTGAAGGAAAATGGAGACAAATTAATTTCACGGAACTATATGTTATAGTTGTGTATTGTCTTTAATGTGCACCATATATTGTTCCTGAGTGCAAAGTTTTATATAATGTTGCACAAACACTACTAGCTAGTAATGTTATTGTGGTTGTATAATGTGGTGTAGTAGATCATCCCTGGCCCTAAGCCCTATGCAGACTGCACTCAGCAGGGCATGGAAAACAACCTGCCCTATCATCTCCCCGTTTCCCCTTGGCGCACTATTACCCTCACACCCACCCTCCTGCCTGCTCACGGGATCCAGTCCAGCCTGGGGCGGAAGTCCCTGTCCATCTGCTTGGTCTCGTCTTCCTCGGGGGGCTCAGAGGGGCTGGGGTTGAGATCGGGGTCCGGCAGCGGGCGCTGCTCGCAGGTGGCATGGGGGTGCATCTGCCAGGTGCTGTCCCGGTAGGTGCAGTAACACACAGTCTGCTTGTCTATCTCTACTCGCTCCCCTGCCGAGATCACTCTGTCGCCCACAAAACAATTGGGCCCTGTAGGCAGGATGCAGAAAAATTATGTGAAATAAATAGATGGTATATCAGATGTCACCATAAATGTGAATTGCATATGTTTCTGACAGTTAATTGTATACGTAATGTGCTCTTTTGATCAGCATTGCAATGAGAAACTTCTGTAGTCTTTAATAAAATCATCCTACTGTCATTTGCAGCACCAATATGCTATACTTTGTAGAGTTACTTACACATCCATAAAGGCAGACACAGTTGTGGCCAAATAAATTGGCACCCTTGCACTTTTCTTAAATAATTCCCTACGCAAGAAACGCCTATTGAACTTCGCAAAAACACACCTAAACAAGCCTAAATTCTGGGAAAAATGTTCTGTCGACCAATAAAATACAAATCAGCACTATCTTTACTGATTAAGCATTCAAAGAAAGACCCATCCTACAATCAAACATGGGGGAGTTTTAATAATGCCGTGGGATTGCTTTGCTGCCTCTGGTACTGGGGGCCTTGAACATGTGCAAGGCATCCTGAAATCAGCAGATTATCAGTCCAATGTTACAACCCAGTGTACAAGAACTGGGTCTTTGTCGAAGGTTGTAGGTCATCCAGCAGGACAACAAACCCAAACACGCATCAAAAAGCACCCAGGAATCATTCAAGAATAAACACTAGACTGTTCTGGAGTGGCCAGCGTTGAGTTCAGATCTGACTCCCATCTAAAACATATGGCGAGATCTGAAAACAGCAGTTGGTGGAAGGCAACCCTCAAACATCACAGAAATGGAGCAGTTTGCAGCTGAAGAATGGGCCAAACATCCAGTAGAAAAGAGCTAATTGAAGGCTTCAAGAAGCATTTGTCAGCAGTTACTGTCTCTTGGCCAAAGGCTGTGCAACCAAGTATTAGCTCTAGGTTGCTAATAATCGAGTCCATGCCATTTGTTTTTATTTTCTCAATTAAAAGTGTAAACTTAAGTTCCAAAAAAAAATTGCTTCTTCAATGTTGAAAATCCAATGTGTGGAGACCAAACATTTTTTACATTTAAATTCCAACTTATTATAGAAGACAAAGGGAATTATTTAAGAACATGCAACAAATTCACTGAGTTAAAGTTCATATAAGGAAATCAGTGAATTGAAATAAATTCATTGGGCGCTAATCTATGAACGACTGGGAATACAGATATGCATCTGTTGGTCACAGATACATTTTTAAAAAGGTGGGAGAGGTGATCACAAAACCGTTCAGTATCTGGTGTGACCACCATTTTCCTCATACAGCGTGACACATCTTCACATAAAGTTGATCAGACTATTGATTGTGGCCTGTGGAATGTTGTCCCACTCCTCTTCAATGGGTATGCGAAGTAGCTGGATATTGTAGTGTTGTGTTATGTAGTGTTATTTAGTGTTGTGGTGTGTATGGTTGTGGTTTCTTGTTGTGATGTGTGTTATGTCCTATATTTTTTATTTTATTTCAGCTCATGAAACATGGAACCAACACTTACTTTACATGTGTTTATATTTTAGTTCAGTGTACATCTGCATTGCTTGCTCTTTGGGGTTTTAGACTGGGTTTCTGTATAACACTTTGTGACAACTGTTAATGTAAAAATGGCTTTATAAATAAATGTGATTGATTTACTGATTGAACTATATACGGCGCACACACAAGCTGTTCATTTACTGCCTGCTGTTGGATGAATGGCCCCATGCCCCACCAGGCTGGGGGCTAGTTACTATTCCTGTGATGGACAGAGCACTATCGAGCAGTTTTATTTACATCCCTCTTTATCCAGTGTCTAAATTCAGTTACGTAATCTGTGCAATGCTGAATTCCATAGTTTAGTTCTAAGGATGCTAGGATCCCACATCAGTGACTAAATATTTCCAAAACTGCTTGGCTTGACTCTAACTAATAATTGAGCTTGTTATGAATATGATGCACATATCATGTTGAACACACAGTACAGATGGTACCAGTGCAGTGGAGCAGTGATTAAAGAAGCATTGAAGATATCGATGACCTTAGACTCCAGCTGGGGGCAGCAGCCAACTACTGCCATCGTAAACATTACATAAGAGCTGCAGCTGTCTTTATAATCAATATCACACACTGTGTCAAAGCTAATTATTAATGGTTGACATCAGATCAACGTTTATTGGTCGCATACACAGATGTTATAGCAGGTGCAGAAAAATGCTTGAGTTACATATGACCAGGCTTGTGGATTCTGTATATTTGCGTTATATGTTCAGGTCAAATTATACAGAACACATCTGTGTGTGTATGTCCACCCTATCATTATAACATGTAAACTAGTGTGGAAGAAATTGGGTTGAGACCATTAATTGTGTTGGAAAGTTGTGTGTTTGTAGAAGTGAACTCACCAGTGTAGCAGACAGGACAGCAGTGGTTGGGCTCATATGTAGGGTTGACACAGTGCGGTGCAGGACAGTCAGAGATGGAACAGGACACCTCCCTGTTGGACTCGCAACGACATCTCTCACAGCGTGACAACTGAAACAGCAGGTTAGACAAACCTTTAGACATATTTTCTACCACACTCACTTTCATTCTCTCTACAGTTAAACTCTGTGTTCTCCTGTCATTTGGAAGGAAGCATAATACTTGAGAAACCTATGAAGCATGTATCCATGTAATACCTGAATAATGGTTTCAATTAAAAAGAGATCATATGAAATGTCACCTCATGCCATCTCAACTGCTGACCCCCTGTTGATGGAGAGAACTGTTATTACACTTGACAATAGGCCTACATCTCTCATGCAATAGAGGATAAATAACCAATGTCCCCATCTTCACCATCAGACTAGACACAAAAAACACTGCTTTGACAGAGTATAATACAGTATAATAAAACATATTATATTCCAAGATCTAACCTTAACCTTGGATAATATACACAGTCACTTAAAGTCGATGGAACATATTTTTAGTCATGTTTCATATATTTTTTTTATCTCACCCTGAATTCTTCGAATATTCTGTACATTTTGCCACCATATACACACACTTTGCTAACTGCCTCACACACTGGACAGCAGGACTTGTATTTAATCCGTGTACATCGAGGATGAATGCGAGGACACTTGGGTCGTATGCACACGGGTCCGTCTTCAGTGCAGGTGCACGGACAAGCAGATGGACTGGGATAGTACACCTCCCCGATGCTATACACAAATCCGTGGTCGTCTAAGCACCACTTGCCCCGGTAATCCCCAAACTCGTACTCCGAGTCAGTATTGGTTGAGTATTCCGTCAATGTTTTGGGGATCGGGTAGAGGAGCGCGACGTAGAGGCAAAGCGCGCGGCTGTTCATCATTCCTGATATCGACACTGTGACCGTCTGGTGTTCTCTCGTTCTCTTTTAAAGAGGTGTGACGACGCATGGACGGCAGACAAGGCAGGAAAAGTGGGCATGCAACCACATTCCCCAATGGTCAACGAGATTTTACTTACAGTAGTAGTCCAAGTCTGACTTTTTACTTTTTTATTGATTTTTTATAATTACGGTTTGAATAGATTGTGGAGTCATCAAAATTACAATGCTGAGCTATTATTTCTGAATAGGCAGTCTAAGCAATCAGTAGGCCTACATCTAGAGAAAGCCAATAAAACATTTGAAATAAGCCATTGGTCCGAAAGACAGAAATTACTTTTATTTGGGCAAGAGGCTTGACAGTACAAAAAAAGATGCAAATTGCAGAGGCATACTAAAATCATTCAAATTCAAGTAAAAACAGTCATTTGAAAGCGTGAGGTTTTATCGGAGGTTCATCATGACCATTTCTCTAGTGGTGATACACAGCAACAGGGTTTGACAGCCGTGCAGTTGCAAACAGCTCATGTAAAACAGTTCACAATCATCCATTTGCTGTGATATAATAGGTGATAGTCAAGGACTGGCCATTTCATATGAATTATGAATTTAATCCATCACTAACAGTCCACACCATATTGATTACCAACTAAAAGTTAGATAAAAATAGGCAACAAAAATAGCATGTAAAAACCATTGTCAATTGGGTGTGGAATAAATTAGGCCTAGGCCCCTCCCTGTTCTATCAACGCCAATAGCAAATAGCTAAAGAGGAACTGTTGGCTTGTGGTATGAATCCAGAGGTCTATTGCAAGATCAATAGAAATGTCAAACACACAAACCGAGTGTGGGGATGGTGGAAGAACATCACAGGGTCATATTTAAATGGGCACAGGGTTGCACGACATCGCAAATAACATACAGAATGTACAAAACTTTGGACATCTCTACCCATGAAATCACTTCTATACATTCCAATATTTTTGATATGCAGCACTGTGCCCACAAAACATGGCCCTAGTCTATAGGTTAGAGGGTGTGCTCAGAGAGAGGTGTGCCCTTCTACAGAGATGCTATTGGGAGGGCTGGCTGGCTGGGCGTTCCTCTGGGGCAGGCTCAGCTGAAGCAGGGAGGTCTGCAGGGGGTCCGGTGCTGCTTTCGGATGGGGCGGTGCTGTCACTGGTTCCCTCGTCCGTGACGCTCTCCACCGGCGGGCCCTGCTGCTTCTCTGCAGCAGGTGTGCCCTCCTCAGCCTCAGGATGAGTCTCAGATGTCTCTGATGTAGGAGTCTCTTCTGAAGGAAAGGAGGAAAGTGTAGGTCAGTTGTCTTTGTGTAGATTGTGATGATCATTGATCACAATGCTCAGTCTGAATGCCACAACGGTTAACATGTTACTGCAATAAAAGCACTACTTGTATCAGGCTTTTTCTTACTCCATACAGCAAGTTACTGAAATAACAGAGAAAATGCTTTAGTGCGATGTTGGTATGACTGACCTGTCTCCATAGGGGTTGGCTTGTCCTGGTCCTCCTTGGTCTCTGTGGTTGGTGGGGTGGTGTTGTTCTGTTCAGTGATGGGCAGGGTAGATGAAGCGGAGGCCACTGCCGCATGCTGCTGCTCTTGCTGTTCCTGGGCAGTCTTCTCTGCCTGCTCCGCCGCTTCCTTCTCCCTCTCCTCCGCCCGCCGCCTAGCAGCCTCCTCTGCCGCAGCAATCTCTGCCGCAAGCTTCTCCATGTCTACCTCCACCTTCTGACCGCACAGCTGCACACAGACAAACACACCTAGTTGTAGACACTGCAGCTTTGAGCAGTTACGACAAATCAGACTTTCGTACAACACACCAGGGCTACAAAGACAAACTTGAACAGCTACTGAGTGGCACAGAATACAAACCTATCATCACAGCACGGCTGCTGATAAAAGTAAACTACACTGGTGCAAAAACAAGACACAGGCTAGCAGCTGTTGCACTTTGTATGAGGTGATTCTCACTTTGGACACTGTTGGGCGGGGGCACATACCCGTTTGAGCTCACTATTGAAAGAGTCTGTAGTCTCCAGGAACCTCCTCTTCTTGTCCTGGTGCCGATCCTCTATTTGCAGCAGCTCTGCTTCCAGCTTTCTCTGTGGAAAGGAACAACGGTGTCAAACCAGACTATTGTGTGATTACAGGCCAGTGCGTGTTTTCCACTAGCTTTGCTTACCTGGTGCACCATGAGGGACTGAACCTGGCGCTTGAGGACTTGCATGCGTGCAGTGGTGACGACAGAGCGCACATCTGGCACCACAATCTCACTGAGGATGTCACTGATGAGCCGGTGGTTCCTCTGGAAGCGAGCGGTGGCCGTGTGCTTCATGGAGAACCCATCATCATAGTCTACGGAAAGGACACACAAAAACATTGGCTTTCAATACACACAATATGGGATAAACAAAAAAAGGTACAGGAGAGACAGAATTTCAAGTCCCCAGGCCATTACCATCTGGGTCTTCAGCAGGCTGGATGCTCATGTAAGGTTCTCCTTTCTCAACGCGGGTCTGCCGCTGTCTGCTCTCCTCCTCCAGAGCCGCCTCGGCACGGTTCTTGGCATTGATGTAGGCCAGGTAAGCCGGTGAGTTGTGGTAGGCCTTCAGGGAGTCGTTGTACTCAATCTATAGAGGCAGTAATTATAAAATCTCAGTGAAAGGACTGGACTTATTTACCCAAGGCAAAATAGCTAGGGCATTGGAAAACTGCAGCTCCCAACTGTCCTCACCTTTTCCGCTTCATATTCGTTCAAGTAGTCCTGCTTCTCCTCTTCAGTGAGGTCCCTCCACATGCCACCAATAATCTTTCCAATCTCCCATAACTTTAGATCCGGATTGGAGGCTTTGACTTGGTCCCAGACCTGGCAAAAAGGAGGCACCGTGGTCAAAACAGAGCAGCAACTAAGATGGAAAATGTATAAAAATAAGAGGAAGAAAGAGGGAGAGAAAGATTTGATTTGGAGGAGACAAAGGGAAAGCAAGCACAACAGGTCACACAGAAACAAGGACAGACAGAATCAACAATGAAGACAGGTGTTGAAGAGGAGTGGATCCGGATGGTGGGGTAACTCAGCTGTCTCCGACCTCCAATCCAGAGGGGGTAAGATGTGAGGAACATACCACCAGGGGTCATCAACAGTGGGGTCCCCGGCCATCCAGACGGTTGGCTGGGCGACCCCCTGTACAAGCAGTAAAAGTAGACACCGTGGGTGTCTTACCTTCCTGCTTACCTTCCGGCTGTACCGCATGTAGGGCATCAGCGGCTTGTCTGGCGGTTTGGGCGGCTTGGGAACAGTGACTCCTGAGGAATTCTGGGAAAGAGAGACAAAGAAAAGAAAATATCAACAGGTCAAACCAATGGACATAGTTATTACGGAAAACACATATATAACACTTATGTACTACTATGAAAAAGGGGCAGGGCCACAACTGAAAATGACAATCTACATTAAGTGAAGCTCTTAAAGAGACTCATTCCAAAATGTTGCACCTTATTTTTGGGATAGTGTTTCATGCATAGCTGGTATGTAGGACAAATTATTGCCCTCTCAGTGTTTAGGGCTATAATTCAAACGAATACTGCTATCAGTTTTGGCTGCCTTGTGATTAAAACACCAACTAGTATGAACCTCTGACATGCCAAGTCATGAGCCTTGGATGGACGGGGCAACATGCTGCTGCTCCCTTGCAGGCTGTACAAGCAGGGCAGGGGCATGTCAGAGGGGCAACTGCGCTAATATGAAATGCTTTTGCATCAAGGACAAGATGAGGGGAGCTGGTGACACTTCTAACAAATAATTGGGTCATCAAGTGGAGCATCAAATCAGTTGGAGTAAGATGATTGTGTGATTTACAGAAGATTATAGGAGGACTTGAGCAATTACTGACCTCACTTGACCACGACCAGCAGCTGTTTTTATTGTACCATTTATCCCCCCGAAAAAGTATCCTTTTCTACATGTTGATTTTTTTTTTCACCCTTCTATTCTTGTACCAAACACTCATTTCCCCTTTCTCCAAATGATCATTTTATCACTCAGGGAATAGCAAGCCTTACTCCTTGGGCTCTAGCCCCGGATGGCATTGGTCCTACCATTACCCTGTTGTTGCTGCCGGTATTCCCTCCCAGCCTGTAGTTGTTGTAGGCCAGATGGCTGTATGGGTTGTACCCCACAAACCCAGGGGTGTTGGGCACTTGCTGATGGAGACAAATGAGACAAAACACGAATGAGAAATGACACAAACAAGGGGGAGGGACAAAAAAATATATGAAAAGGAGAGTTTTGGGGCTAATGATTTGCATAGCATAGTCATGCGAAAGCAGCCATCTTGAAAAAACAAAAAGCAGTGCATAGTCATTGGCTTGTTTCTGTCATAGGAGGATCACAAAATAAAAAGGTAGAGAGGGAGGTAAACAGCTGGTAAGTGGCCAGTTCTACTTCCATCCGTTGATGTTCAAAATGTATAGCAGCATGTGATTTAGATGAAGGGAAAATGTTTGTCTGCGAGTCACAATCTTGCAAATGTATTGACAGAACATCCCGAGCTAATGTCTGTGCGGTCCTGCAGCCCAACAGCACATTACTGAGCTCCTGTTGATTGTATAGAAGAACCACTCCCCTGGCATTGGGAGGAAAATGGGAGGACTGGTGTTGGATGGTGTGTGATACTTACAGTTGTGGGGGCTGGGGTGGGGGGAGGTGCATATGATGGCCTTTCTGTGTAAAATAAATGTGAAGACAAAGTTCAGACATACAAAACAAAGAGTAAATTGCACTCCCTGTATGAATTAAGCTCTATAATGCAGTTCGTGTTTAACCTGTATCTAAACCTACATGTCAGTTATATTGGTCCCATGTGCTCATTAATAACAGTTTTTACAATACAGGTCACAGATTTCTTTAAACTGGTGTAAATGCTTAACCCATGTCGCTTTTTAGTCTATTTGTACGTTTGAAGTGAATCCGTGCAGTATTTTCACTTGGACCCCTTTCATTTTTTGGGGTTGTCATTTAGCAGACATTTTGATCTAGAGCGTCAGGGTTAAGTGCCTTGCTTAAGGGCACATAGACATGCGTTTCACCTAGTCAGCGCAGGCATTTTAACCAGAGACTTTAATGGCCCAACACCCTTGACCGCTAGGCTACCTGCCACTCCAATTCAAAACCAATTGAGATACAGTTGAAGTCAGAAGTATACATAAACTAGTTTTAATGACTCCAACCTAAGTGTTTCAACCACTCCACACATTTCTTATTAGCAAACTGTAGTTTTGGCAAGTCAGTTAGGACATCTACTTTGTGCATGACAAGAAAATTGTCCAACAATTGTTTACAGACAGATTATTTAACTTATAATGCACTGTATCACAATTCCAGTGGGTCAGAAGTTTACATACTCTAAGTTGACTGTGCCTTCAAACAGCTTGGAAAATTCCAGAAAATGATGTCATGGCTTTAGAAGCTTCTGATAGGCTAATTGACATCATTTGAGTCAAACTCAGTGCCTCTTTGCTTGACATGGGAAAATCAAAAGAAATCAGCCAAGACCCCAGAAAAAAATTGTAGACCTCCACAAGTCTGCTCCCAAGGATGAACCAATTTCCAAACGCCTGAAGGTACCACGTTCATATGTACAAACAATAGTACGCAAGTATAAACACCATGGGACCACGCAGCCGTCATACTGCTCAGGAAGGAGACGCATTTAGTCTCCTAGAGATGAACGTACTTTGTTGAGAAAAGTGCAAATCAATCCCCGAACAACATTAAAGGACCGTATGAAGATGAAGGAAAAATGTACAAAAGTATCTATATCCAAAGTAAAACAAGTTTTGATCATATTACTCCAGTGCTAGCCTCTCTACACTGGCTTCCTGTCAAAGCAAGGGCTGATTTCAAGGTTTGACTGCTAACCTACAAATCATTACATGGGCTTGCTCCTACCTATCTCTCTGATTTGGTCCTGCCGTACATACCTACACGTACGCTACGGTCACAAGACGCAGGCCTCCTAATTGTCCCTAGAATTTCTAAGCAAACAGCTGGAGGCAGAGCTTTCTCCTAGAGCTCCATTTTCATGGAACGGTCTGCCTACCCATGTCAGAGACGCAAACTTGGTCTCAACCTTTAAGTCTTTACTGAAGACTCATCTCTTCAGTGGGTCATATGATTGAGTGTAGTCTGGCCCAGGAGTGGGAAGGTGAACGGAAAGGCTCTGGAGCAACGAACCGCACTTGCTGTCTCTGCCTGGCCGGGTCCCCTCTTTCCACTGGGATTCTCTGCCTCTAACCCTATTACAGGGGCTGAGTCACTGGCTTACTGGGGCTCTCTCATGCCGTCCCTGGAAGGGGTGCGTCACCTGAGTGGGTTGATTCACTGATGTGGTCATCCTGTCTGGGTTGGCACCCCCCCTTGGGTTGTGCCATGGCGGAGATCTTTGTGGGCTATACTCAGCCTTGTCTCAGGATGGTAAGTTGGTGGTTGAAGTTATCCCTCTAGTGGTGTGGGGGCTGTGCTTTGGCAAAGTGGGTGGGGTTATATCCTTCCTGTTTGGCCCTGTCCGGGGGTTTCCTCAGATGGGGCCACAGTGTCTCCTGACCCCTCCTGTCTCAGCCTCCAGTATTTATGCTGCAGTAGTTTATGTGTCAGGGGGCTAGGGCCAGTTTGTTATATCTGGAGTACTTCTCCTGTCCTATTCGGTGTCCTGTGTGAATCTAAGTGTGCGTTCTCTAATTCTCTCCTCTCTTTCTTTCTCTCTCTCTCTGAGGACCTGAGCCCTAGGACCATGCCCCAGGACTACCTGACATGATGACTCCTTGCTGTCCCCAGTCCACCTGGCCGTGCTGCTGCTCCAATTTCAACTGTTCTGCCTTATTATTATACAGCCATGCTGGTCATTTATGAACATTTTAACATCTTGGCAATGTTCTGTTATAATCTCCACCCGGCACAGCCAGAAGAGGACTGGCCACCCCACATAGCCTGGTTCCTCTCTAGGTTTCTTCCTAGGTTTTGGCCTTTTCTAGGGAGTTTTTCCTAGCCACCGTGCTTCTACACCTGCATTGCTTTCTGTTTGGGGTTTTAGGCTGAGTTTCTGTACAGCACTTTGAGATATCAGCTGATGTATGAAGGGCTATATAAATAAATTTGATTTGAACAAGTCCTATATCGACATAACCTGAAAGGCCGTTCAGCAAGGAAGAAGCCACTGCTCCAAAACCGGCATAAAGAAGCCAGACTACGGTTTGCAACTGCACATAGTACAGTTGGAGAAATGTTCTCTGGTTTGACGAAACAAAAAATAACTGTTTGGCCATAATGACCATCGTTATGTTCGGAGGAAAAAGGGGGAGGCTTAAAAGCCAAATAACACCATCACAACCGTGAAGCACGGGGGTGGCAGCAATATGTTGTGGGGGTGCTTTGCTGCAGGAGGGACTGGTGCACTTCACAAAATAGATGGCATCATGAGGTAGGGAAATTATGTGGATATATTGAAGCAACATCTAAAGACATCAGTCAGACAGTTAAAGCTTGGTTGCAAATGGGTCTTCCAAATGGACAATGACCCCAAGAATAAGTACAACGTTGTGGCAAAATTGCTTAAGGACAAAGACAAGGTATTGAGCGTTAGCCCTGCCCTCACAAAGCCCTGACCTCATTCCCATAGACCAATTTGTGGACAGAACTGAAAAAGTGTGTGTGAGCAAGGAGGCCTACAAACCTGACTCAGTTACACCAACTCTGTCAGGAGGAATGGGCCAAAATTTACCCAACTTATTGTGGGAAGCTTGTGGAAGGCTTCCCAAAACGTTTGACCCAAGTTAAACAATGTGAAGGCAATGCTACCAAATACTAATTGAGTGTATGTAAACTTCTGGCCCACTGGGAATGTGATGAAAGAAATAAAAGCTGAAATAAATAATTCCCTCGATTATTCTGACATTTCACATTCTTAAAATAAAGTGGTGATCCTAACTGTGATCCTAGAATTTTTACTAGGATTAAATGTCATAAATTGTGAAAATCTGAGTTTAAATGTATTTGGCTAAGGTGTATGTAAACTTCTGACTTCAACTGTAAATATCTACTTACTTGACATCTTGGCTGAGGGATTGTGGATTTCAAGCAATTCTCATCATTGGTGCTGTAATAAAAATATTGCGCTTGTTATAGGAAAATAATAAGAACAATGCCAAAAATGGCTAGTGCTGCCCAGTGCAAGAGATACATAAACGTTCTCCAGAACCCTAGCAACATATTTACTTTTATAAATTAAGAAAGTAACCGTAATAGTTTAGCTAGTCATAAACGCAGAGCCTCATACTGAGCCAAGTAAATTAACGTTCATTTTAGTTGTCATCGCCGCGATGTGACCAGAGCAAACTAGCAACTGGAGGGAGGCGTTAGACCCCATGTTGGTTGAAACCGGACTATCAAATGTATTTTGTTTATGTCAATTTCGTGACAAAGATGCAAATACAAGACACCAGTGTGTGAGAATCTCCCCGACAATGCCATGTGATGACGCAATGGTTGGAAAATGTCGAGAAGTGACAAGTAAGAGAGCTAGCCGCAGAGTGAGATAGCTACAGTAGTTAAATCAATCTAGGCTGAAACTAGCTACGTCAAGGACGTGATCTCAAAACAATATACGCTAACGTTAATTAAACATCCAAACTCGCAAAGTTACAGAATGTAGCTACCTAATCTAGTAAACAGAGTTAACGATAACAGCTAACAAGTTACGGTTCGCTAGCTCTTAATCCCCTTTCCATATGTAAGGTTTTCAGCGGTTACATTCTCCCACATTTGGCTCCATGTGAACTACAATTCCCACGCTTTGTTTGAACTTTTAGATAAAGTCAATAGCCACTCTTTCAAAAACCGATTTTCTAATCATATGCTGAAATGCCCCTTATCTTTCACATCAGTGAGAAATAAACTTTAAAATACAAAATAAACACAGAAGTTGCACAGAAGTTATGTTTCTCCAGTTGAAGAACTACACTTCCTCCCCACTGTTGCGTACAGCCAGGCCAGGTGTTCGAAGCAAGCGAGATAGCCCATTAGCACAGGTGGCCGGCTATGATTTCTGCCTGGCTTCCGTAAACAAGAGCTGGAGATTATTTACACGGTATATATACATAATATGACATTTGTAATGTCTTTATTGTTTTGAAACGTATATATGTGTAATATTTACTGTTAAGTTGTATTGTCTATTTCACTTGTGTATATTATCTACCGCACTTGCTTTGGCAATGTTAATACATGTTTCCCATGCCAATAAAGCCCATTGAATTGATATGGCCTTGTGGGAACACCAACCCTATAAAATAAAGGTGTGGTAATTTCACCTTTAGTTCCTTAAATTATTTATCGCTGATATGAAAGATACGTTCCTGAAGTTTCCAAAAACATACCGCAAGCGATGCGTGTTCATGTTTAGAGCAGGCGTCGGGGCTCTTAACAAAACCTCCCCTGATCAGGAGATATCGTTCATGGGCGCTAAAGCAGTTAGCTAGCGAACGTTAGCTAAGCCTTGCTTGCAAGTAAATGCAGATTTTATTTAGTTTGAATAGAAATACAATTCTATTCAGTTGTGAAATGATCTCCATCTGACCTTTTCAAAAAAGTTAAATGCAAAACTATCGAAAGAATATACACTTGAAAATGAACTCACCCCGACCTCCTTTCTTTGTTCCTTCAAAAGCGCGTCTGTTCTTTTTTTCGCTGGTAAATAACTGCGGATCAAAACACGATTTCGTGGAACACGCCGTCTACTGTTTCGGAGAGGAACGGCTTATTTGCACCGTTAGTTAATATGCTTTGCCTTTGCTTACCGCTAGGTGGCTGCAGAACACCGCCACTGATTTTATACAGACTGCTTTTAGGTATTGCAAGGCTGCACCCCTTGGTCATGACTTGAGCAAAAATTAAATAAAACTGATCTTGGGTCAGCTCTCCATCCCGTACCGTTATTGTTAAAGTTCAATCACAGACAGATAGATACCTGATCCTGATTGTCCTCCACTCCTCAAGATGTTTCATACAAATGTTTCACCTCTTGTCTTTCTTACACTTCTGTGCACACAGAACACAGAACAAATAAAAAGGGTATGTTTGAGATTCAAGCTCCATTTGAGTTATTTAGCCTTTATAAAGCCCTGTAAACTTAGTAAAGTACAGTTTCAGTTCACTTGTATAACACCACCACTTCTTGACCAAATTGAGGGCGAGATGTGTGGTAGTACGTCCCCAGAGCTTCCATGTTGCTGTGAGTGACCTGGATATGTATTAGTCTTCTCCGTTGTATTCAGAGGATTGCTGCTAGAGTGCATCCCCAGAAAGAAGCAGACAGGACTGTGAGGTAAGCCCTAATAATGAAGGGGAGCTTTTCTCCTGAAGACCAGACATCAAGGCTAAACCTCTTGTATGTTACCCAACACCACGGCACAAAATGTCCACATGAGTCTTTACTTAGGTCTTTTTACATTCTTACTGTCCTGTGAGCTTAATGAAGATGTAATATGTATGAGTGCTATATTATGTTTCTGCTCAAGGTTTGAATGGTGCCACTTGTATGCGTGATGAGTCTGTGGAAGAGGGTGAACTGGGATTTGTTCCACTTGACATAGTTGACAACAGAGACAGATAGATGCTGTCAGATGTTGAAAAATGTATTCCCAATATGGAGTGTCCTTTCCCAGGGGTGTTTAACCTCCTTTCCCACTCCCACTTCTCCATTCTGGCTAGACTGCATTGAGAGAATGTGCTGTTCTTACTCTGTCGGTACTTTTTCAAACTGCTCCAAATGGAAACGTCCCCCAAGTAACATCGCAGAATGCAACACTTTTTTCAATGATTCTGTGCTTATTTTTCAAGCCAGCAGCTGCATCATTTATTTTCAGTCAATCATGAAACCACCAATATCCTTCAGGATTGTCAAGACATTAAAACATAGATTCATGATGAGGACATGATACTGTAGTACAATTATACTAAAATGTAGGCCTACTTCCAGTGCATAGAACTAATATGGTCCAAAGATAGCGACAAGATATGACTTGAACATAAATATGAATGATGAATATCTCTGTTGTCTGAGGAATGCATAGTAACCGTGAACACCAATCACCTGCACACAGACATGCATATTGAAGAATAATGAATATTCATTTCCGGGGGCACAGATGGTGTAGTAAAATAGGTTGCTAGGTAACGCTAGCTGACCAAGGCTGGGGCTCCTGCAGAGAATATATCTGATGAATGCATATAAGATTTCTCTTTGAGAGAGAACATATACACTGAACAAAAATATAAACACAACACGCAACAATTTAAAATATTTTACTGAGTTACAGTTCATTTAAGGAAATCAGTCAATTGAACTACATTTATTAGGCCCTAATCTATGGATTTCACATGACTGGGAATACAGATATACTTGTTAATCAAAGATACCTTCAAAAAAAGTAGGTGTGACCACCACTTGCCTCGGCTCCCGAGTGGCACAGTGGTCTAAGGCACTGCATCTCAGTGCTATAGGTGTCACTACAGACCCTGGTTTGATTCCAGGCTGTATCACAACCGGCTGTGATTGGGAGGTCCATAGGGCGGTGCACAGATGGCCCAGCGTCATCCGGGTTTGGCTGGGGTAGGCCGTCATTGTAAATAAGAATTTGTTCTTAGCTGACTGGTTAAATAAATACAAAATAAGTGCAGTGCGACACATCTTCTTCACATCGAGTTGATCAGGCTGTTGATTGTAGTCTGTGGAATGTTGTCCTACTCCTCTTCAATGGCTGTGCGAAGTTGCTGGATATTGGCGGGAACTGGAACACGCTGTCGTACACATCAATCCCAAACATGCTCAATGGGTGACATGTCTGGTGAGTATGCAGGCCATGGAAGAACTGCCACATTTCCAGCTTCCAGGAATTGTGTAGAGATCCTTGCAACATGGTGCTGTGCGTTATCATGCTGAAACACGAGGTGATGGCGGCGAACAATGGGCCTCAGGATCTCGTCATGATATCTCTGCATTCAAATTGCCATTGATAAAATGCAATTGTGTTCATTGTCCGTAGTTTATGCCTACTGGGATATAATCCCACCGCCACCATGGAGCACCCTGTTCACAATGTTGACATCCGCGCTCGCCCACATGACACCATACGGTGTCTGCCGTCTACTCGGTAGAGTTGAAACTGTGAAGAGCACACTTCTCTAGCGTTGCCAGTGGCCATCGGAGGTGAGCATTTGCCCACTGAAGTCAGTTATGACGCTGAACTGCAGTCAGGTGAAGACCCTGGTGAGTACGAGCATGCAGATGAGCTTCCTTGAGACCGTTTTGGACAGTTTGTGCAGAACTTCTTCTGTTGTGCAAACCCATAGTTTCATGGGGTTGTCCGGATGGCTGGTCTCAGATGATCCCACATGTGAAGAAGCCAGATGTGGAGGTCCTGGGCTGACGTGGTTGCACGTGGTCTGCGGTTGTGAGGCTAGTTGGATGTACTGCCAAATTCTCTAAAACAATGTTGGAGGAGGCTTATGGCAGAGAAATTAACATTAAATTATCCTGCAACAGCTCTGGTGGACATTCCTGCATTCACCATGCTAATTGCACACTCCCTCAAAATGTGAGGCATCTATTGCATTGTGTTGTATGACAAAATTGCACATTTCAGGTTGGCCTTTTAATGTCCCCAGCACAAGGTGCATCTGTGCAATGATCATGCTCTTTAATCAGCTTTTTGATATGCCACACCTGTCAGGTGGATGGATTATATTGGCAAATGAGAAAAGCTCACTAACAAATGTAAACACATTTGTGCATAAAATTTGAGAAAAAAGCTTTTTGCACATTTAGAACATTTCTGGGATCTTTTATTTCAGCTCATGAAACATGGGACCAACACTTTACATATTTGTGTTCAGTATACATACATATATATATATACATATATATATATAGGCATAGTGGTAATATCATACAGAAACAGTACATGTATGATATTGTGTTTAGACAGACTTCAGCCACCCAAACCATGGACGCTCTCTCTGCTACCGTCCAGCAAGCGGTACCAGAGAATCGGGTCTTGGACCAACAGGCTCAGAGACAGCTTCTACAGTGACTTCGGGAAGTATTCAGACCCCTTGACTTATTCCACATTTTGTTACATTACGGCCTTATTCTGAAATGGATTCAATATTTTTTTCTCAGCAATCTACACACAATACCACATAATGACAAAGCGAAAACAGGTTTTTAGACATTTTTGCTAATTTATTACAAATAAAAAACAGAAATACCTTATTTACGTAAGTATTCAGCCCCTTTGCTATGAGACTGAAATTGAACTCAGGTGTATCCTGTTTCCATTGATCATCCTTGAGATGTTTCTACAACTTGATTGTTGTCCATCTGTGGTAAATCCAATTGACTGGACATGATTTGGAAAGGCACACTCACCTGTCTATATAACGTCCCACAGTTGACAGTGCATGTCAGAGCAAAAACAAAGCCATGAGGTCAAAGGAATTGTCCTCGGAGCTCCGAGAGAGGATTGTAAGGCTGTAACGTAACAAAACGTGGAAAAAGTCAAAGGGTCTGAATACTTTCCGAAGGCACTGTATCCCCAATAATAAGACAGTTGAATAGCTATCCAATGGTTACCCGGACTATCTGCACTGCACTATTTTGCACTCTCACAGGACTTGATCCACACACTCACACTGGCACTCTCACAAACAAACACACGCAGATAATGCACGCATACTGACACCACACAAACACACACTTTCACACATGTACACATACACTCAAAAACGGTGCTAAGTAGAAACATATAGAGTTCTTCAGTTTGTCCCCGTAGAGTTCTACCTAGAACCCTCTATAAACAATTCCACCAACCTTATTAGCCTTTAGAATCAAATGATCTATGATAATACATTACATTTCACAAGGCCTTTCTTTGAGGGCCTAGTTATACCCTAACACAGGGGTGTTAGGAAACTCCTGGTTACAGGCCACATCAGGCCTGAAAGTCACATTATGCTGGCTTGCAATGTGATGTGTAATTCCTATTGGAATCCAGCTACTTAGTATATCCAACAAGTGGAATTGTTAAATCACCCACAACCTGCATTCAGAATGACTGTCAGGTTATGGAAGATTGAATACTGAGACTATCTCAATCATCTAAACTGGAACAGCCATCTCAGTTACGGGTAAAATGAATCCAATTACGAACAGATTGGATTATTTCAGAAAACTGTATGTTAGTTATCTTTGTGTAGCATGAAATGAATGAATCAATAAATGTACATGCAAAAACACAGATAATACAGTAAAACAAACCATTCGTAATCTCCCTGAAATATACTGGGAAATATTATGTATGGTTTTATGTAGAACCCTTCTTGCCTTCCAAAGAATCATCAAATAACCCTTTCTTCCAAAAACGGTTCTCAGGATGTTAAATGTTCTAGGTAGAACCCTTTGCCTTACAAAATAACCATTGTCTTCCAAATAGGGTTCTTTAGATCAGAACGGTTCTTGGTAGAAACCTATCCCTCCACAAATAACCCCTTTGTAACCCTTTTGTCTAAGAGTGTACACTCATCATATACGCTGCTGCTACTTTGATTTTTTACTCTTATTATTATCTATCCTGATGCCTCGTGACTGTAACCCTGCCTACATGTACAGTGCATTCACAAATTATTCACACCCCCTGATATACACACATTACCCCATTATGTCAAAGTGGAATTATGATTTTATATATTTTTACAAATGAAAAAAAAATGATGGCTAGCCTAAATTATGGCTAGCCTAAATAAATTCAGGAGTACAAATGTGCTTAACAATACACATAATAAGTCGCATGGACTCGGTGTGCTATAATAGTGTTTAACATGATTTTTAAATGACTACTTCATCTCTGTAACCCACACATACAATTATCTGCATCCCCCAGTCAAGCAGTGAATTTCAAGCACAGATTCAACCACAAAAGATCATGTAGGTTTTCCAATAATTCACAAAGAAGGGCACCTATTGGTAAATGGGGGAAGAAAAAAAAGCAGACATTGAATATCCCTTTGAGCATGGTGAAGTTATTAATTACAGTTTTGATAGTATATTAATACACCCAGTCACTACAAAGATACTGGCGTCCTTCCCAACTCAGTTTCCGGAGAGGAAGGAAACCGCTCAGGGAATTCACCATGAGGCCAATGGGGATTTTAAAACAGAGTTTAATGGCTGTGATAGGAGAAAACTGAGGATGTATCAACAATATTGTAGTTACTTCTCAATGCTACCCTAAATTACAGAGTGAAAAGAAGGAAGCCTGTACAGAATACACATATTCCAAAACATGCATCCTGTTTGCAATAAGGCACTAAAGTAATAGTGCAAAGAAAATGTGGCAAATAAATTAACTTTTTGTCCTGAATACAAAGCATCACTGACGAACAATCTCCGTATTTTCAAGCATGAAGTTGGCTGCATCATGTTGAAGGTATGGCTGTCATTGGCAAGGACTAAGGAGTTTTTAAAATGAAAATAAACGGAATAGAGCTAAGCTTTCCAACAGACACTGGGAGACAAATTCACCTTTTAGCCGTACAATAACCTAAACACTAGGCCAATTATACACTGGAGTTGCTTACCAAGACAACATTGAATGTTCCTGAGTGTCCTAGTTAAAGTTGACTTAAATTGGCAAAATAATCTATGGCAAGACTTGAAAATGGCTGTCTAGCAAAGACCAATAACCAGAGCTTGAAGAATTGTAAAAAGAATAAAGGGCAAATATTGTACAATCCAGGTGTGCAAATCTCTTAGAGACTTACCCAGAAAGACTCACAGCTGTAATCGCTGGCAAAGGTGATTCTAACATGTATTGACTCAAGGGGTTGAATACTTTGTGTTTTATTTTCCATTGAATTAAAAATAAAAAACAATTTTTTTTCTTCCATTTTGATATAAGACTATTTTGTTTAGATCGTTTCCCCAAAAAATACAATTCAATTCATATAAATCCTACTTTGTCAAGGGGTGTGAATATTTTCTGAAGGCACTGTATATACTTACCTCAACTACCTCGTACCCCTGCACATTGATATGGTATATTGGTACTTCCTGTATTTAGCTTCATTCTTGTGTGTTATTTCTCTTGTGTTTTTATCTTCTTGTTTTACTCTGCATCGGTGGGAAAGAGATTGTTAGTAAGCATTTCACACTAGACCTGTTGTTGTATTTGTTTCGTTGCCACAAAACGAGGAGATTTACCCTATTTAATGAGAAATACAATTCCCAGTAGAGAATGCACACACACACACACATACAGTCATGTACACATGCGCGCACACACACACACAAACCCACATTGCCTGTAACGCCATACACAGCTCTGAATCGAAAATGAGGATAAATAATTGATAAGGAATGCCTTGTGACTGCTTAAAGAATTTGCAGACAAATCACGTCCCATGCTCTATTCAGTGCTAGACAATATACAATTCTTAAACAGCATATACTATATAGGCCTTATGTAAAGTGTTATTTTATCTTAGATAATTCTCTGAAACATGTTAATTGGGCTGCTATCATTTAAATAAACAGAGTGAATGGAATTGTAAACAATTAAACAGAGAAAAGGCAAATGGCCCAAAATGGCTAGAAAAGTTTAGTAAATACAGTATAAAATACTGGATCTACCAAGTCTATGGCTAGGAGTGTTTCCTGACTATGTGGCCTGAACAGGAACATCTCATGCCCTGGTGTTTTCTGGGGTCCAGAGTTTTTCCTGATTAGGTCACATGGTCAGGAAATGTTTCTGCATTTGTGACATTTATTCAGTACACCTTTCGCTTGTGACATGGTTATGTAGAAGCTTTCATCACTAGAAGCACCCTCTTATCATATTCAGATTCTTAGCTTGTTGTTAGATCTGATGGAATGCTGTTGGTATCAAAACACGGTATGGTTGTATCTGTGATTACAGTTAGCTCATTTCAAGAAGTGTTGGTCCTTTGGGATCTTTGGGTGCTCAAGTGAATCTGATGTTGGTGATGATGTCATAAAAGAGGTCCTCTTTGTCTCCACTGCAGAGGTCAGTAAAATGGCGGAGCCTGCTGAATTTCCATACAGCCCATTTCCATAAGCTCTATAAAAGAATTACATTTGTGCAGCCTTAAAAGTTACACTTTTCAATCTTTCCTTGTCTTACTTTGCAATCTCAAACATACTCAAAAAACAGCCTCTCTTCTGATAATGTAGTATTTCCACATTCAAATAAAGTCTTGAGAATAAGGATCCAATATTTCGTTTTCATCCTGTTGTATTGCACAGCATGTTCATCTTTTTCCTACTTCAAAAGCCACTGGTTTACTGGAAAGAGAACAAAGAGATGTGGAGGTTAGCATGAACTGCTTGAACTGGAAACACAAAGGCAATGCTTGAGACATAGAACCTACAAAGAAACTGTTCATTTTGAAGGACGAGGCATTTCTCTATAGACATCTCAGAACTATAGAAGACTGAGAAAACATAGTTTATTAGGTACACCCATGTGGTACCGGGTCGGACCCCCCTTTGCCTCCAGAACAGCCTGAATTCCTCATGGCATGTAAACGTCACTCAATTGGTATCAAGGGACCTAATGTGTGCCAGGAAAACCTTCCCCACACCATACCCCATACACCACCGCCACCAATCTGTATCGTTGACACCAGGCAGGATGGGGCCATGGACTCATGCTGCTTACGCCAAAGCCTGACTCTGCCATCAGCATGACACAACAGGAACTGGGATTTGTTGGACCAGGCAATGTTTTACCACTCCTCAATTGTCCAGTGTTGGTGATCGCGTTCCCACTGGAGCCATTTCTTCTTGTTTTAAACTGATAGGAGTGGAACCCGGTGTGGTTGCCTGCTGCAATGCCTTTCTGCACACGACTGTTGTACTGCAACATTATTTACTTATTTGTGGCCAGCCTGATTCTTGCCATTATCCTTCGACCTCTCATCAACAAGCTATTTTCGCCCACAGGACTGCAGCTGATTGGATGTTTTTTGTTTTCCGCACCATTCTCAGTAAACCCTAGACACTATCATGTGTGAAAAGCCCAGGAGGCCGGATGTTTCTGAGATACTGGTACCGACGCACCTGGTACCGACGATCATACCATCGCTTAGGTCACAATTCTAATGTTTAATCGAACATCAACTGAATACCTCGATGGCACTGTCTGTAGGAGCGAACCATTTTTTGTGAATGGGGTGGTGTACCTAATAAACTGGTCACTGAGTGTAAATATTGAATTTCTAAAAACACAAACCGGTTTCAGAATACAGTATGTGCAGTTTATATTACAATGACAAACCTTTTTCCCACAGTCTGTTTTTACCAATACCCGAATTTTACCGGAAAGTCTCAAGTAACCGTGTTGATTGAATAAAGATCCTAAACACATGCGTTCAGACACACCTCGATACTGGGGCCTCAGGGCACGGTTGTTGGGGCAGTCCCGGCCCTGCTTGCTGAAGTTGATGTTGGTGCGGATACAGCGCTGCAGGAGAGGCTGGGCGGGCCGCGTGTTGTCACTCATACTGAGGAATATCTTATATGGCTCATTCTGACTTAGCAGTCGCAGAGAATGCATCTACAGAGACGGCGTGAGAGAAAGTTGGACAGATAAGGTTTATGGTAAAGAATCTACAGTCTCAAATACGGCCAATTATCAAGTAACTTCTGGCTAACATGAGTTACTGTTATTATTGAGTCCATGATCGAGGGTGAGTTACCTGCATCTGCGTGACGTACACAGGTTTGTTCATGAGGATCCAGGTGGCTGTCTCGAAGCAGGGCGGGATAGTCATGGAGCCCTCGTATGTTATAAAACGTGTAGTGTCTGGATATAGATCTGCTATGTTGAGCCCCATGAGTAAGAATGCGTCATCTGGAGGTGGACCAAAACAGAGGTAATCAGATTCATACTGTACCATCCTCAACACTTTCTACACTGTATTACAGAATAATAATAACACATTTCATTTGTATAGCGCTTTTCATTACAGTGTTTATCGCAAAGCTGAGGCAAAAAGTAATGATAATAAAATAAATAATTACAATAAAAATCAAGGCAGGAAATAGCAATAGTAGGGTAGTTGCTAAAAGGACTTTCCAGATTAGGTCTATAAGAAAGACAGTCTGTACAAATGTGTTTAAAGACCCGTTTTAAAAGCTCTGATTGATGGAGCGGCTCTCAAAAGGTCAGGGAGAGTATTCCATAGGCGAGGGGCAAAGGAGCAGAAGGCTCGGTCCCCCATAGTAAGGAGACGTGTCTTGGGTACTTGAAGCAGTGGTGAGTTGCTGGAGTGGAGAGTGCGAGCTGGCTCATTGATATAAATGATATCGTTGATGTAGATGGGACTCAAATCCATTCGAGGCTTTAAACACTAGGAGGAGGATTTTAAAGTCAATCTTATAGTTGACCGGTACCCAGTGGAGTTCAGCAAGGATGGGGGGTGATGTGGGCTGACTTCTTGGTCCTGGCAGGAATCTTCTGGGGAAGTTGTAGCCTCTGAAGTGATTTGGTTGAAAGGCCCCCGAACAGAGCATTGCCATAGTCGATCTGGGAGAAGATGAAGGTGTGGACGGGTTTCTCTGCATCTGGCTGGGCAATGTTTCTTGGAAAGATTATGTTTTGCAGATATGTTTTATATGGGCATCAAAGGACAGAGATCAAACTTAACTTCCAGGTTAGAGATGACAGAGGACAGATGGATGACTTGACCGTCACTAGTAGGGCAGATGTTTCCAGCACTGGTGACCTGCTTGTGTGTCCCAATAAGCATAGCCTCAGTCTTGCTGCTGTTCAGCTGGAGGAAGTTCTCTTTCATCCATGCCAAGTTTTGCTAGGCCTGAGATGGTGTCCGGATTGATGTAAATATATACTTGGGTATCGTCAGCGCAGCAGTTGAAGTTGATGTTACAGATTCTGAGGATTTGGCTGAGAGGGAGCATGTAGATTAGGAACAGAATAGGACGCAAAACGGACCCCTGTGGGACACCGCATGTGACCGTAGACTCCACCGGTCTGGACTCTCCAATCGGGATGTATTACTTCCTATTGGAGAGGTAAGAGGAGAACCAGTTCAGAGCAGTTCCAGAGACTGCAGTGTGCTCTCTGTGATGCCACAGGAGGATGTTGGGGTCAGCAATGTCAAAAGAGCACTGAGATCTAAGAGAAGTGGGGAGGCTAGGTAATCCAGATTCTGCAGGCATCAGTAGGTTATTGGTAACTTTCACCATAGCTGTTTCGGTGCTGTGCAAGGACAGGAAACCTCACTGGAAAAACTTGTTCAGTTAATTGGAAGACGGATGGGATTGAAGCTGGTTTGCAATCCCTTTTTCCAATATTTTTGATTGGAAGAGGTTGGAGATGGGCCTGTAGTTGGATAAGAGGTCAAGGTTGGGTGTCTGCATCTGTTTTGACGAATGATAGTACCTCCCCAGTCAGCTGGGACTTGTAATACAGTTTTACATCCAATTATTATAGTAATGGGATACAAATAAAAGGATGAATAGTGATGTATTTAATGTAATTTGTTTAATTTAATTAATGAAAAAGGACTGAAAATTAAATTAACCAGACTTAATGAAGAGCATAAAACTGAAAGAAAATATAGTTTGGGTAGAAGCTGTTAATACTAACTATAGCAATGTTACATAATTGTTGTCTTTAAAGGATTGCCAAGTTTCGACATTCTGAAAGTGCCACAGAGTTATTTCTGTCGGCTAGAAACAGGAGATGACTCAAGCATCTCTCAGGGTTGGGGGCGGTTTCTATTGTTACACATCTTATCTATTGAACCAGGAGGATCACATTGGCAATGTAGCTGATTAATTCAGAAGTTGGAATTAATTTCACTCAATCTCTGATTAAGTCCATTTCTGGCAACCTTCCAATTAGCCAAATTAATTCTGTTTCTAGATATAATTTTTTACAACGGATCCAAAAATGGAACTGACTACTATTCTATCTGTGACTACTGTAGATTTGACAACGTGTGTGCATAAACCCACAAATCTTAAATGCCTGAGGGTGCTTACGTTTGTATGTTATTCTCGTGATGGTGTCTCTGTTCAGCATGCGATTCAGGAATACATTTGGAGACTCGGATATCTGAGAGGGATGAGATGTAAAGGAACATAAAATATTCAGCATCCGCAGCACAGTCCCATGGGATTCTGAATATAAAGACCACTGTCACTACAATAGAACACCACAGAGAAGGAGATTGTCTGCATCAAGCACAAACTGACCTTTATAAATATGGACACAATAGCTACGCCATTGGGGCTCTTGGCTGCCTCACTGTAGTTGGCATAGAGTTCCTGGTTGTAGTGTATAAGTTGCACCTGTAAGTGAGGCGAGATAAAGACAAAACAAACAGTGAGTCCTTCCTTTCCTGGTGTTAGACCATGTGAGATAGAAATGTGAATTTGTCTTGCACATGAAAGCATTATGTCAGATTAAACTAATCTTATCCATCCAACCCTCACTCGAAGATAAACTCAAGAAATCCAGGAATGTTTTACTTTCACACTTGTCTGCTCAGTAGAGTTCCAATTTAGAACGGGATTCAGCTCTAATTATCTGGGCAGCCGCTTACTTTTGGCAACATATCTTCCTCACTTAAAAATAGTGACTGGAAAGTGTTTGCCAAATCTAATTTAAATCGAGACAGACAAACTCAGTTTGGAACCCGATAAGTTTACTGCTTTTACTTTGTCATTATAATATCGCCCTCCACTGAAAAAACCCACTGCCACTAAAAACCCACTGCCACTAAAAACCCACTGCCACTAAAAACCCACTGCCACTAAAAACCCACTGCCACTAAAAACCCACTGCCACTTGTCGATCCAGCCTTCAATTACATTGTTAGGGTGCAGATTACTGATGCTCTCCTACCCCACCCTTCAAAGGCCCTGTACATGTGATTAGTGGACTGAGTGATAGAGGTAGTCCAGCATATTTTATCATTATCCATTGTTTGAGGAAATCTTCCACACAAACCAGCCTTGGTAGGGCTGTGTAAAGCAGTGAAGCCTTAACTGTAATGCAAGTTTGATTGAATTGAGCTCTTAGTCTAATGAAAGCAACTTTCAGTGGATTGGATTGTTTATAGACACAACAAAGATAAAGATAATCCCTCTCGGCTCATTGGCTCGTTCCCTCTCACCTCTGCAGGGAAGGACTGTCCATTGAGCAGGTGCTCCGAGCCCTGGCCGTCCTCGCTGCCGAAGTGCAGGCGGATCTCCTCCAGCCGGTGACTGTAACCCAGAGGCCCACCGGAGATGTTCACCAGGTGAGCCTTGTCTGGCCGCAGCGACACGTGGCGCCCTGTGTTGTACATGGTGCCTCCCATCTGCACAGAGAGGAGTCAAGTGAGGTGTGGTGGATGTGTGGTAAAAGAGAAGGGGGCAAGTTTCTCACCTGAGAGACCTCTACAGAAGAGGAAATGGAGATGACTCATTTAATACACTGAACAAAAATAGAAACGCAACATGCAACAATTTCTAAGATTTTACTGAGTTACAGTTCATATAAGGAAAATCAGTCAATTTAAATATATATAAAAAATAATTAGGCCCTAATCTATGGATTTCACATGACTGCAAATACAGATATGCATCTGTTGGTCACAGGTACCTTAAAAATGGGTAGGGTTGTGGATCAGAAAACCAGTCAGTATTTGGTGTGACCACCATTTGCCTCATGAACGACACATCTCCTTCGCATAAGAGTTGATCAGGCTGTTGATTGTGGCATGTGAAATGTTGTCCCACTCCTCTTCAATGACTCTGTGAATTCGCTGGATATTGGCGGGAACTGGAACACGCTGTTGTACACGTCAATCCAGAGCATCCCAAACATGCTCAATGGGTGATATGTCTGGTGAGTATGCAGGCCATGGAAGAACTGGGACATTTTCAGCTTCCAGGAATTGTGTACAGATCCTTGCAACATGGAGCTGTGTATTATCATGCTGAAATATGAGGTGATGGCGGTGGATGAACGGTCTCACCACAGTATCTCTTTTTGTTCAGTGTAATTCTTTATAATTTCCATTATGGGTAGATAAAGAAATTGCACTTTCCCATTACTGCAATGTAAAATTAGAATATTCTTCATTATTCTTCATTCTTCATAATCACAGAATAATCCTTTGGGATTGGCTGTTGGCCTGCAGAAAATGAGGTTTTTAAAAAGTGGATGAAAAAAATGAAAATCATCTTCCAAATCATCATTAAGGAAGCAGGTGAAATTAATAATAAACTGAGAAACAAACTTTCACGTTGTTTGAAGTGACACATTGAAATGCCCAACAGGTAAAGGAAGACCTTCAAAACTTTGTTCCATTCTTTCATATAAAACTAGGATAACATCAAGACTTATAATGAAATTAGAGGGAGGTAAGGAGAAAAAGTGAATGGAGGGAGTTCAGTGTTATGCCCGTGTAGATCTTGATGGAGTCATTCATCATAGAGTGATCCACTTAGTTAATTTATTCAGAGACAAAGGAATACTGAAAAATATATACAACAAATACTGCCGATGGTTAAATGAAGTAAGAAAAGCAATATATTTCACTTGACATGTTTTTTTTTATAGCCCTTTAGACAGGGGCCCGGTCTACTCCCTCTTAGTGCATAATGCATGTAATCAAATGAGCAAAATGGTGAGAGCTGAAAATGAATTCAATTCCTCAACAGTGTTATGTATTATACCAAATCTTCCACTGACACCTATTCTAATTACTAGGCAAAAGAAGCACTCAGCAGGCACTGAGCTGGCACAGAGCTGGCACTGAGCTGGCACAGAGCTGGTACTGGGGCCAATACTTTGTGCATAAGAAGACGGCAATATGGGTTCGGAGTTGTAGGTTCTGTTTTGGGGATGATATAATCTCTACTGGCTAGTAAGCAAACAAATGTGATGAGGCCCTTTGGGATGTGATAATGTAGCTGGCTTGCTTTGTCATAAAAATATGTTTTCACGAAATCCACCTGCGGTTCACCAAACAGCCTTCAAAATCCTTCTGATAACAGTGTTGCATTCAAATCTGATAGACAAAGATATAATAAGAACATTTAGAGTACCCACTTAACAGTGCATTTAAGGTACAGAATGAGTACCTTGAATGAGTAAGTGTGTCCACATTTTTGACTAGTACTGTAATATATATATATATATATATATATATATATATATATATATATATATATATATATATATATATATATATATATATATATATATATATTTAAATAGTTGCAGACAGTTTTTAGGTTAAATTACATTTTTTCACAGGGTAATGATTTTTTTTTTATAGCAGCAGATGTTTAAAGTTTTTCAGTTACTGTATTCATCTTGTGTAGCAACCGACTATACTCTAAATCAGTGCTTTTATACTGGCCGGGTATGGTCACGTGGTCACTCAATCAAACCAA
>NC_060198.1:32693217-32708217 GCF_021184085.1 Oncorhynchus gorbuscha | reverse complement strand
GTGTATAAGGTAGCAGTTGTGTAATTGTTAGGTTAGATTACTTGTTGGTTACTACTGCATTGTCGGAACTAGAAGCACAAGCATTTCGCTACACTCGCATTAACATCTGCTAACCATGTGTATGTGACAAATACATTTGAATTCATATTATTTGAAGAGAAGATGGTAGAACTGGTATTGTCATAGTGAGGTGTGAGGTGAGAAGTGAGGTGAAGTCGGTCTATTCAAGTCAAGGGCAGGTCTCTTTTGAAAAGGTGAAAGCTGAGTAGTAGGATGTTGGAGTGGCTTTATGTTGAGTGAAGCTTCAGAGCAGGTGAACTTTCGCTGTGGCCCAAAACGTGACACGGTATTGAGGTATTTGTGGTGTTTTGTCTGTGTGTACCAGTCATTGGTCTCGAAGCTCTCTTGGAACATTTGGTGAACATCTTAACTCTTACCTCTCCTTTTAACTTGACTCATCAAACCTCCTCGCCCTTTTCTACAACCCTATTGCCTGATGGATCCTTCGGCCTCCTTCCAGAGGCACCAGCTCTCTGCCTCCTTCCAGAGGCACCAGCTCTCTGCCTCCTTCCAGAGGCTCCAGCTCTCTGCCTCCTTCCAGAGGCTCTCTGCCTCCTTCCAGAGGCTCCAGCTCTCTGCCTCCTTCCAGAGGCTCCAGCTCTGCCTCCTTCCAGAGGCACTGCCTCCTTCCAGAGGCTCCAGCTCTGCCTCCTTCCAGCCTCCTTCCAGAGGCACCAGCTCTCTGCCTCCTTCCAGAGGCTCCAGCTCTCTGCCTCCTTCCAGAGGCTCCAGCTCTCTGCCTCCTTCCAGAGGCACCAGCTCTCTGCCTCCTTCCAGAGGCACCAGCTCTCTGCCTCCTTCCAGAGGCACCAGCTCTCTGCCTCCTTCCAGAGGCACCAGCTCTCTGCCTCCTTCCAGAGGCTCCAGCTGCCTCCTTCCAGAGGCACCAGCTCTCTGCCTCCTTCCAGAGGCAGCCAGCTCTCTGCCTCCTTCCAGAGGCTCCAGCTCTCTGCCTCCTTCCAGAGGCTCCAGCTCTCTGCCTCCTTCCAGAGGCTCCAGCTCTCTGCCTCCTTCCAGAGGCACCAGCTCCAGCTCTCTGCCTCCTTCCAGAGGCACCAGCTCTCTGCCTCCTTCCAGAGGCACCAGCTCTCTGCCTCCTTCCAGAGGCACCAGCTCTCTGCCTCCTTCCAGAGGCACCAGCTCTCTGCCTCCTTCCAGAGGCACCAGCTCTCTGCCTTCCAGAGGCTCCAGCTCTCTGCCTCCTTCCAGAGGCTCCAGCTCTCTGCCTCCTTCCAGAGGCCCAGCTCTCTGCCTCCAGCTCTCTGCCTCCTTCCAGAGGCTCCAGCTCTCTGCCTCCTTCCAGAGGCTCCAGCTCCTCTGCCTCCTTCCAGAGGCTCCAGCTCTCTGCCTCCTTCCAGAGGCACCGGCTCTTAAACTGGCCAGTGGACCTCAACCCTGAGAGGGAGCCTCTGCCAGGGCATCTGATCCTCCTGATGACAGAAACATATGGTCTGTTGTGAACATGGCTGGCTGGCTTTACTACCCTGGCTAAACGCTAAACCCAGCCTGGCAACTAGTACATTACACCACCCTGCTCTGCCCCGGCTGGAACAATGTTGCCTCTGTCTCCCAAGCTCAATAATATCCAGCTCCTCCTTTCCAAATCCTCCCTGCTCTTCTCTTCTCAGGCTGCTGCATGGCCACTGATAGCAGCCAGACACCAGCCCTCTTATCCTTGTCTCATCTGCTTCCCCTGCCACTCCTTCTGCCTCGTCTCCATCACCAGACACTAATGCCCTTTTCACACTATTGCTTCTAGCTTGAATCATACTGTTCTTGCAAGGATATTTCCTTTTTTTAACGTTTTCCAGCACGGCTCCAGCAACTACGGTGGATGCAGAACCTTGGCCAGCGCAGCTTGGCTAGACTCAGTCTTGTAAAAAGGGTACCTGAAGTGCCCTGCCACTCTGCCACCTACCCTCCTGCCACTCAGTAGAGCTGCTCCTGGTGCTGAACACAGGGCAGTGAGCACCGAGCAGTGTGTCTGTCCCAGACAGGGTCTCTCCCAGGCCAGACCTTCGGTCAGGGGTGTGTGAGGCGCAGATGTCAGCCGTCTGCTTGTTTACACTGCCGGCTGAAGGGGAGTGTGTGTGGGAACCGTGTGCTCCCCAGTGGGGATCGATGTGGGAGAGATAAGGGCCGGCGGAGTGGCCTTGGTCGGGCATGGACTAGAACCGTTTTGCTGTGAGAACTTCATCCGCCCCATGCTGTCATTTCAACATGACATGGAACCGCAGCAAGGTCGCCCCGAGAAATCTATGTCTCTCACATTCTCATTTTTTCTCTGTCTGTGTGACAGGGCAGGGGTAGTTTTTGTACACACCGCAAGCATTCTGGGACCTAATAGTGTGTGTGTCCCTCTATTCTGGAATGTTCCCATCAGACCGGTTGCTTTAGCGTGGGAATCAAGGGAAGAGATATGGGAGAATAAGAACTGTCAATCAGTCATGTGCACAGGGCATCCAGGGGACAGGGGCTCCGTGCAGTACGATGAGAAAAACAAAGCACCTCTGGGGATCTATAACATACTCAGGCGGCTGTAGGCCTTAGCTATAGTCATAACTCTCCCATCCTCAGCCTGCTGTGCTCCACGTGTGTCTGCTAGGAGAGTGCTGTCAACAGAACTGGTGATGGGAACCGACCTGGAGATGGGAGGATAACAGAGACCTGTCTCTACCTGATCTCCTCCCATCAACACTTATCAGTGCCATCATCATAATCCCCCCACATTTCACTCTCACTCTCTCCCACACACAGATCAGAGTACACACACACACACACGCACACGCACACGCACACGCGCACACACACACACACACACACTTGCTCAGAACTCTTTGACTGCTGCTATCATGTTGTAGTACGATTGACCATCATTGGGTGCAGGATCAGCTACATGCATCTCAGATCTCTCCTCTGTGTGCTGTGTGTGTGCTGTGTGTGTGTGCCCAGAGTGAAGGCTGTTGAGTAATGACAGAATGCTTTTGGGTCTTCTTACTGAACTGTTTTCTCTGTATCTGTATCCGCCTGTGATGAAGTTCTCTCTGTCTGACGATGCATTTATCACCTTTAACAAGAACACATTTATATAGTGGCACCATGGGACAAAGACACAGGGGCAACTGAGGCCGCAGGGCATTACTGCAGCAATAAGAGTAAGTGATGCGGAGAGAGAGAGAGGGGGGGGAGTGTGTGTGTGTGTGTGTGTGTGTGTGTGTGTGTGTGTGTGTGTGTGTGTGTGTGTGTGTGTGTGTGTGTGTGTGTGTGTGTGTGTGTGTGTGTGTGTGTGTGTGTGTGTGTGTGTGTGTGTGTGTGTGTGTGAGAGAGAGAGAGAGAGAAAGCTAAGACCCCCATGCTAAGAGTGAAGTTGAGCAAGATACTAGAAGAGAGAGAGAGAGAGAGAGAGAGAGAGAGAGAGAGAGAGAGAGAGAGAGAGAGAGAGAGAGAGAGAGAGAGAGAGAGAGAGAGAGAGACAGAGAGACAGAGAGACAGAGAGACAGAGAGACAGAGGGCCAGGCAAAGGGAGAATGGGAACATATGTACTGTGTGCCTTTAAGCTGAGTGACAGTCCCCCTTTGTGGTGGTGTTGAACACCCTGTGTGGTCTCTCTGGTCTCAGTCTCACCGAGTGTGTGTGCGAGTTTGTGCTTGAAGTGTGTGTGTGTGTGTGTGTGTGTGTGTGTGTGTGTGTGTGTGTGTGTGTGTGTGTGTGTGTGTGTGTGTGTGTGTGTGTGTGTGTGTGTGTGTGTGTGTGTGTGTGTGTGTGTGTGTGTGTGTGTGTGTGTGCGTGTGGGAGAGAGAGAGTGGCGCTCTCAGTCACTTCAGACTGCAGTCTGATACACAGCTCCTAGATGCGAGGGGAGAAGGGCAGGAGACGTCCAATAAACAGAGTCTGTTTGATCCAGCCGCAGCCCCAGCAGCCTGCCAAATTCCCCCTTTGTCTTTGTCTCAACAAGGGCCGACAGCGCAGCCATAGCCACAGTCACAGCCGTCACGGAGCCACTCGTCTTCCCACTGCTAGCTGCTGTGAAGGGCATCATTCAGTCTGGGGTGGTCAATGGCTAAGGAGGTGGAGAGGGAGATAAAGAGAGGGGGGGGGGCAGGGAACGAGAGTGAGAAGCAGGGACACGGCACAGCAAAGAGAACATGGTAATGAGCAATCATGTCAATCATAGATGGATCATTAAATCTAGAACATGACCTCACTCTGTCCTCATGTCTAAAATTAGCTTCTCTATTTTCTTTCCCTGCTTGTTTACCTCATCATCTCCCCACAATGCCACATCCCTTAACATTGCCACAACATTCCCTAATGAAGCTGGGAGGCCTTCCCTCTGCAGGTGATTAAAAGTGGTGCCTCCAGACAGCCCACATGCTACTCATCATTCCCTGGCTGACTGGTTGGGAAAGATTGGAAGCTGGAGTTCACAATCACTCAAAAATGTCCAACGGGAACATGAAGCCAAACCCAGTAAAAGTGATGTAGTAGATAAGTGGGAACAGATTAAAGGTTGTTATTACGTTCACAGGCAATGATTTGCTCCCAACTGTTGAGTTGCTTGAGTGTGTCTTTACAACATACACCGTTAAGGAGAATGGTATATAAACTGCTTAATGAGGAATGGTGTATCGGAAGGCTGTTCTTTCAAGTGCTACACCACTTGTCGAAAGCTTACGGGCAAGGGAAGACAGGCATATTTTAGGAGCATTGGCTTGCCTGTAAGTGGGTGATGTGCTCCAAAAGAAAAACTCACGATTCCACATTAAAATATGTAACTTTCATGTTGAGGTATAAACCCTAAAACCTGTTTGAGCAGCGTATGAACTGTGGAGTTATACAACTGTGTCCCAAGTACACAATCTGGCTCTTCCTTCCCATTAAACACAATGTAGAGATCCGATATGAACCTCTAATACATACTACCAGGTCTCCAGTCTCTTCCACAGGCCGGGCTAGAGAATGTCCTATTGGTAGAGAATGGCCTGTTGCTAATAGGATTTGGCCGGTTGAGAGTGGAGGAGATCTGATCTGGGGAATGTTTTGTTCTTGGCCTCCTGGCACACAGAAGAGGGTTGGCCAATCTCCAGCTGCCAGGGGAACTGTGATTATCTCAATCAGATGCCATTTTAGTTTAGTTTTTACTCTAAGCCAGGTTAAGTCTCACTGTTCTTCCTCATGTGACGGGCCAGTTAAGGAGAAACTCTAAGCTGAGCTCTGGATCAGGTACAACCAGCACCGCCTATTTCCCACAGTCAGGCCCAGGTAGCAGAGGCCAGATATCTGACACTAATCAGTCATTAAAAGTCTACCCCTAACACTCCAGTATCCCTGCACATTGTAAATATGGTTTTGACCCTGTATGTAGCCTACAGACCCAGGAACTGACCCTGTATGTAACTGACTATGTAGCCTGACCCAGGAACTGACCCTGTATGTAGCCTACTGACCCAGGAACTGACCCTGTATGTAGCCTACTGACCCAGGAACTGACCCTGTATGTAGCCTACTGACCCTGGAACTGACCCTGTATGTAGCCTACTGACCCAGGAACTGACCCTGTATGTAGCCTACTGACCCTGGAACTGACCCTGTATGTAGCCTACTAGCCTACCTACTGACCCAGGAACTGACCCTGTATGTAGCCTACTGTTTTACTGACCCAGGAACTGACCCTGTATGTAGCCTACTGACCCAGGAACTGACCCTGTAAGCCTACTGACCCAGGAACTGACCCTGTATGTAGCCTACTGTTCCCAGGAACTGACCCTGTATGTAGCCTACTGACCCAGGAACTGACCCTGTACCTACTGACCCAGGAACTGACCCTGTATACTGACCCTGGAACTGACCCTGTATTTGACCCAGGAACTGACCCTGTATGTAGCCTACTGACCCAGGAACTGACCCTGTATGTTGTGAGCCTACTGACCCTGGAACTGACCCTGTAAGCCTACTGACCCTGGAACTGACCCTTATGTAGCCTACTGACCCTGGAACTACCCTGTATGTAGCCTATGACCCTGAACTGACCCTGTATGTAAACCCAGGAACTGAAATGTAGCCTACTGACCCTGGAACTGACCCTGTATGTAGCCTACTGACCCTGGAACTGACCCTGTATGTAGCCTACTGACCCTGGAACTGACCCTGTATGAGCCTACTGACCCAGGAACTGACCATGTAGCCTACTGACCCTGGAACTGACCCTGTAGCCTACTGACCCTGGAACTGACCCTGTAGTAGCCTACTGACCCTGACCCCTGGCCTACTGACCCTGGAACTGACCCTGTATGTAGCCTACTGACCCTGGAACTGACCCTGTATGTAGCCTACTGACCCTGGAACTGACCCTGTATGTAGCCACTGACCCTGTAGTAGCCTACCCCTGGAACTGACCCTGTATGTAGCCTACTGACCCTGGAACTGACCCTGTATGTAGCCTACTGACCCTGGAACTGACCCTGTATGACCTACTGACCCTGGAACTGACCCTGTATGTAGCCTACTGACCCTGGAACTGACCCTGTATGTAGCCTACTGACCCTGGAACTGACCCTGTATGTAGCCTACTGACCCTGGAACTGACCCTGTATGTAGCCTACTGACCCTGGAACTGACCAGGACCCTGGAACTGGTAGCCTACTGACCCTGGAACTGACCCTGTATGTAGCCTACTGACCCTGGAACTGACCCTGTAGAGCCTACTGACCCTGGAACTGACCCTGTATGTAGCCTACTGACCCTGGAACTGACCCTGTATGTAGCCTACTGACCCTGGAACTGACCCTGTATGTAGCCTACTGACCCTGGAACTGACCCTGTATGTAGCCTACTGACCCTGGAACTGACCCTGTATGTAGCCTACTGACCCTGGAACCCCTGACCTACTGACCCTGGAACTGACCCTGTAGGCCTACTGACCCTGGAACTGACCCTGTATGTAGCCTACTGACCCTGCTGACCCTGTATGTAGCCTACTGACCCTGGAACTGACCCTGTATGTAGCCTACTGACCCTGGAACTGACCCTGTATGTAGCCTACTGACCCTGGAACTGACCCTGTATGAGCCTACTGACCCTGGAACTGACCCTGTATGTAGCCTACTGACCCTGGAACTGACCCTGTATGTAGCCTACTGACCCTGGAACTGACCCTGTATGTAGCCTACTGACCCTGGAACTGACCCTGTATGTAGCCTACTGACCCTGGAACTGACCCTGTATGTAGCCTACTGACCCTGGAACTGACCCTGTATGTAGCCTACTGACCCAGGAACTGACCCTGTATGTAGCCTACTGACCCTGGAACTGACCCTGTATGTAGCCTACTGACCCTGGAACTGACCCTGTAGAGCCTACTGACCCTGAACTGACCCTGTAGAGCCTACTGACCCTGGAACTGACCCTGTATGTAGCCTACTGACCCTGGAACTGACCCTGTATGTAGCCTACTGACCCTGGAACTGACCCTGTATGTAGCCTACTGACCAGGAACTGACCCTGTAGAGCCTAGGCTGACCCTGTAGACTGACCCTGGAACTGACCTGGAACTGACCCTGTAGACCAGACCAGACCCTGCTGACCCTGAACTGAGTATGTAGCCTACTGACCCTGGAACTGACCCTGTATGTAGCCTACTGACCCTGAACTGACCCTGTATGTAGCCTACTGACCCTGGAACTGACCCTGTATGTAGCCTACTGACCCTGGAACCAGACCAACTGACCCTGTATGTACCCTGGAGACCCTGGAACTGACCCTGTATGTAGCCTAGGGAACCAGAGCCTACCCCCTGTAGTAGCCTACTGACCCTGAACTGACCCTGTATGTAGCCTAGACCCAGGAACTGACCCTGTATGTAGCCTACTGACCCTGGAACTGACCAGCCTACTGACCCTGGAACTGACCCTGTATGTAGCCTACTGCCCTGGAACTGACCAGAGGAACTGACCCTGTATGTAGCCTACTGACCCTGAACTGACCCTGTATGTAGCCTACTGACCCTGGAACTGACCCTAGACCCAGGAACTGACCCTGCCTACTGACCAGAACCCCTGTAGGCCAACTGACCCTGTAGACCCTGGAACTGACCCTGAGCCTACTGACCCTGACTGACCCTGGAACTGACCCTGTATGTAGCCTAGACCCTGTATGTAGCCTACTGAGACCCTGTATGTAGCCTACCATCATTTCAATTTTTGTGTGTTTTTGTTCCACCTTTACTCTATAGTATAATAGTTTTACTACTGATATGTATTACTGAGTTGTTGTGAGAGCTTGCAAGAAAGGCATTTCAGGTACTAGTGCATGAGACTAAAACAAACTAATTCTGCTCTGCCAGACCAGACCAGACCAGACCAGGCCAGACCAGACCAGACCAGACCAGACCAGACCAGACCAGACCAGACCAGACCAGACCAGACCAGACCAGACCAGACCAGACCAGACCAGACCAGACCAGACCAGACCAGGCCAGACCAGACCAGACCAGGCCAGGCCAGATCAGACCAGACCAGGCCCGACCAGGCCAGACCAGACCAGACCAGACCAGGCCAGGCAAGACCAGACCAGACCAGGCCAGGCCAGATCAGACCAGACCAGGCCCGACCAGGCCAGACCAGACTAGACCAGGCCAGACCAGGCCAGGCAAGACCAGACCAGACCAGACCAGACCAGGCCAGATCAGACCAGACCAGACCAGGCCCGACCAGACTAGACCAGGCCAGACCAGGCCAGACCAGACCAGACCAGTGACACTGAGACAGTGAAAACTGCTGCTATGTCTTATGGAGAGTTTCCAGTGACACACAAACACTAGAGAGGAGAAACAACAGAGGATTGTAAATATCACTCTCTTTTTCAAATTCCAGAGCTTTCTCTGTGCTTCATTGTTTCAGGAGGGGGGTACTAGGGAATGAATAGGTAAGTTAGAGACATTTTGGAGGGGTCAGATGTGAAGATGGTGGGTGATTTGAGTGAGGTAAATGATGTAGAGCCTGAGTAGGTCATGGAGAGAGGAGGGACAGGGGAAAAGTGATTGACACGCAAATCAAAGCTCCCCCCTAGGCTATACCCCCCCTCTCTTTCTATCGCTTCCCACCTTCATCCTCTACTCTATGACCCATATCTTTCGCCCAGTCATTCCAATCTCTCCCCCACTGCCTCTCTCTCTCTCTGCCTCTGTCTCTCTCTCTCTGTCTGTCTGTCTGTCTGTCTGTCTGTCTGTCTGTCTGTCTGTCTGTCTGTCTGTCTGTCTGTCTGTCTGTCTGTCTGTCTGTCTGTCTGTCTGTCTGTCTGTCTGTCTGTCTGTCTGTCTGTCTGTCTGTCTGTCTGTCTGTCTGTCTGTCTGTCTGTCTGTCTGTCTGTCTGTCTGTCTGTCTGTCTGTCTGTCTCTCTCTCTCTCTCTCTCTCTCTCTCTCTCTCTCTCTCTCTCTCTCTCTCTGCCTTTGTCTCTCTCTGTCTGTCTGTCTGTCTCTCTCTCTCTCTCTCTCTGCCTCTGTCTCTCTCTGTCTCTCTCTTTCTGTCTCTCTCTCCCACTGCCTCTCTCTCTCTGTCTCTCTTGCTCTCGCCATTTTTCCTCCTCCATCCTCTTCCTTGTCTCTCCCCCTGACCTATACTATTTGCCGCCTTTTCATGTCTCTCTCTCTCATTCTCTCTCTGTCCCTCTGTCCTCTCCCCCTCTTCCCCCTCTACAGTAATCCCCTTCAGAGGTCCAGCAGTGTTGTGATGTTCCAGGCTTTAGTCTTCATTGGTCCTTGGTCTGTGGTAGAACAGCGTGCATCGTACCCAGGGTTAGAAAAGTACCGTTACCCAGGCGTCTGCATGTGGAGATCAGCTTTAATCCAGGGAGAGGGGTTCGGAGGGGTGTCTTAAGCAGCACCTGTCATGGCTCAGCTCAGAACCTCAGGCCCAGGACTCAGGGGTCTGGATCCAGTGTGGATGTAGGGATGTATGTATGCAGCTGTGCTGTGGTGGCTGAATGATCTGAAACACAGCCGTCAGCAGCACACACAGAGCAGTTGGCCTCTGATCTGACACACCACGATAACAACCTTCACTGTGAGGGCCAGAATATAGGAAGGCTTGTAATCTTATGATCCAGAATTATGCTGGTGATCTAGTGGCTCCAGGAATGCAGTTTGCGTAACGATGGTTAATTTCAACACTGAAGCGTTGCACATTGAGACAATCAACAGGAGACAATCAGAGCCAGCTGACAGTGTCAGCCGACAGTGTCCAAAGCGTGCGCGCACACACGCACACACACACACACACACACACACACACACACACACACACACACACACACACACACACACACACACACACACACACACACACACACACACACACACACACACACACACACACACACACACACACACACACACACACACACACACACACACACACACACACACACACACACACACACACACACACACACACACACACACACACACACACACACACACACAGTCCCAGAGGACTTAATATTTCAGACTAACTTTCTCTCAGTCTAACTGCTATTGTAAACATTGGGGGTTAAATGTCGACTCGAAACATGCCAGTGTTTTTTCTGTCTGTCTTGAATGGAAAAATGCGTGGCCCCTAGCACCTATCCCTCAGAGCTCTGGCCTCTTGAGATAGCCAGGGATATAAAAGAGGCTGATCTGACTGGCTGATCGGTCCTGTGCTCTGGGGCCTGCAGGCCTCGAAGGGCTGTGAAAGTCCATTTATAAACCGATTGGTCCAAATAAGCAGAGGAAGCGGGAGGCCGAGAGCTGCGCTTTCCCACAGTTCTCCAGGAGGCCAGCGTGACCACTCCTCCTGCTCCTCTGAGCTCTGCTCCATGACTGCATGGAAACTTTCAGCATTCCCACCATTACAGGCAGCAGGACCACTGGACCATGTCAAACCCAGGCAGGGCAGGCATGCAGACCAGCCTGACCACTCCTGTTTACCCTGCACCAAATCACCACTCACCCATATAGTACAATGGGAAAGCTATGGGGCATGGCCATGGAGAGGCTCTCGCTGTGTTACATAGATCAGGATCTTATCATATGTACATATAAACATGGTAAGCATCCCAAACAGTCCCAGTTCTGATTAGCTGTGGTTAAGGAAGCTGTGGTCCTCTCCAGGGATAAGGAAGTAATATTACATTATTTTAGGATAGGTTGGAGGTGGTGGCTTCTGCAAGCACAATATCACATGGTAATTTATACCTACTCATTGTGTGGCAGTAAAAGTGATATGTTCAACCCCACTGGACTATGAAATCATAAGCTCTCTTCTTCTCTGTCAGGTAACCCAGCGTCCAGTCACCTGCTGCTGCCCAGTCCTGCAGGTCAGATCCTAGCAGGTCCGCTCTGAACAACAAATCCTGCTTGACCAACATAAGTCCATTACATTTACATTTAAGTCATTTAGCAGACGCTCTTATCCAGAGCGACTTACAAAATATAAACATTGCGTTATTTTTTTACCTGAATTACACAAATTCCTCTACTCCGACAATTAATCCACACATAAAACGGTACCTGAATCCATTCAAAGCCCCTAGTCAACAAGAAACCTCTGAAAATACTCCACTACGTGCCTCTTTCCTCAAAAATACTCCACTACGTGCCTCTTTCCTCAAAAATACTCCACTACGTGCCTCTGTCCTCAAAAATACTCCACTACGTGCCTCTTTCCTCAAAAATACTCCACTACGTGCCTCTGTCCTCAAAAATACTCCACTACGTGCCTCTTTCCTCAAAAATACTCCACTACGTGCCTCTGTCCTCAAAAATACTCCACTACGTGCCTCTGTCCTCAAAAATACTCCACTACGTGCCTCTGTCCTCAAAAATACTCCACTACGTGCCTCTGTCCTCAAAAATACTCCACTATGTGCCTCTGTCCTCAAAAATACTCCACTACGTGCCCCTTTCCTCAAAAATACTCCACTACGTGCCTCTGTCCTCAAAAATACTCCACTACGTGCCTCTGTCCTCAAAAATACTCCACTACGTGCCTCTGTCCTCAGAAATACTCCACTACGTGCCTCTCTCCTCAAAAATACTCCACTACGTGCCTCTGTCCTCAGAAATACTCCACTACGTGCCTCTCTCCTCAGAAATACTCCACTACGTGCCTCTCTCCTCAAAAATACTCCACTACGTGCCTCTGTCCTCAAAAATACTCCACTACGTGCCTCTCTCCTCAGAAATACTCCACTACGTGCCTCTCTCCTCAGAAATACTCCACTACGTGCCTCTCTCCTCAGAAATACTCCACTACGTGCCTCTCTCCTCAGAAATACTCCACTACGTGCCTCTCTCCTCAGAAATACTCCACTACGTGCCTCTCTCCTCAGAAATACTCCACTACGTGCCTCTCTCCTCAGAAATACTCCACTACGTGCCTCTCTCCTCAGAAATACTCCACTACGTGCCTCTCTCCTCAGAAATACTCCACTACGTGCCTCTCTCCTCAAAAATACTCCCGCCATTTCTTCATTTGGTTCCGGTCCATTGAGTGGATATCCAATTTCACTGTGTAGCGTCTTGAGGCTTCAGTGTGACATTCTGTGTTGTGGCCCTTTTAACTGGTTTCTCTGAGGCCTCTGGAGGTCGTTGACCCTGGACGTGTGAGTGACATGAAGGAACAGACTCCCTCTAAGAGGATTTACTGTGAGTTAACGCGCTGATTTGATACTCTGTTTCATCTGCCATGTTCTGGCCTGGGCCAGCAGCACACGCTGGACTCGATGGACCTAGAGCATGGTCCTGTCCTGTACAGATGGTGGATTGCAGATTGGATTTCAGTTGGCTTTCAAAAGACTGTGCGCTTGCAGGATATATTTCAGCGATGTCATTGGTCAACTGTCACATCTGCCAACGATGGGCTTTTGAAGTCTAAGTTGTTGAAGAATGCAGCTGAATCGGCCCCAACGTCATCCCACTGCATCACTCTGGTTTTATACTTGACCTCTGTTCGGTTTATTAACCCACGGTTGTCATCCAACCTTCCAGGCAGCATTTACTCAACACTGTCTGGGAGACAGAAATAAGGTAGTTATAATAGATGTTCTTTGAGTAATAAATATCTTAAGATGAATGCACTAACTGTAAGTTGCTCTGGATAAGAGTGTCTACTAAATGACTTCACTGTAAATGTGAATAGATAATAGCACAAAATGTCTTGATGTTCAGACTGAGTACTAGAACACGATGTTGACCAGTGCAGAGTGCCAGCAAGCTCTAATCAGTTAGGAGGGCAGCTGTGCTGCTAGGAGGCCATATCCAGCTGGCCTGGGCTCTGGGAACCAGAGACGGAGCAAGATTCAACTTCTGCACCAACACACACACACAGGCACATGGACACACAGGCACGCATGTGTACACACACATACGGGTTGCATGTACTACCTCAAGCACACACACACACACACACTTGCACGTTTATACACACACACACAAACACACACTGAATCTCTCAAACTTCCAAATAACTCTTACCCCCGGGTTAAACTGTAATCTATAGTTCTGTTCTAGGCCTTGCTCCAGCTTTTACAGCATCATGTGGTTCTGGATTCCCACATTATAGAGCCGCTGCATGTGGTGTGGCTTGCCTGTTCCGTTTCCTGGAGATTAACTCTGTGTCTCTTTCTTTACTCCGACAGAATGAATCAATCTAATGTAAATAAGCATTCCCTCCCAACTTTCAACAAACCAATGGCCTCCCCAAAACCATAGCAACGTCACCCCCCCCCCTCCTCCGCTGAAAGTGAGAACATTTCACCAGGAGATCTAAACTTCCCCTTCCCTCTCTTCCAACAGATGCTCCTGGCCCAATGACTTTGACTTCCCACATAAGAGTGACTAAAAAAAGCATCTTGAAATTGCAACCATACGTGTTTCTGTACCCCCGTCCTCCCCCTTCCCTCCCACACACACACACACACACTTATAAGTCTAATGGGGGCCGTAAACTGGGAACTGGGAACTGGTACAAACCCTCCACAGCCCCCTCTTTTCCTCTGGAACTCAGAGGAACCCTCTTGTGAAAGAGCAATTCTTACTCATTTCAGAGTTCACCTACCATTTACCTCCAATATTACTAGGAGAGTGAGCAGACATTTCTCTGTTTGAGAACGGGCAAGGGTATGAGACCCTGCACAGAGCTGAAGTTCTCAGTAAGAAAACAAACATTCTGGGCAGAGAGGAGAGAAGGGGGGGACACAGCGAGAAAGGGGAAAGAGAGAGGAAGAGAGTTGAGAGAGCAGAACTAGTCTGATGCAGCCAGACTGAGGGAGAGCAGTACAGGCAGGCAGAGAGCAGAACTAGTCTGATGCAGCCAGACTGAGGGAGAGCAGTACAGGCAGGCAGAGAGCAGAACTAGTCTGATGCAGCCAGACTGAGGGAGAGCAGTACAGGCAGGCAGAGAGGAGAACTAGTCTGATGCAGCCAGACTGAGGGAGAGCAGTACAGGCAGGCAGAGAGGAGAACTAGTCTGATGCAGCCAGACTGAGGGAGAGCAGTACAGGCAGGCAGAGAGGAGAACTAGTCTGATGCAGCCAGGCTGAGGGAGAGCAGTACAGGCAGGCAGAGAGGAGAACTAGTCTGATGCAGCCAGACTGAGGGAGAGCAGTACAGGCAGGCAGAGAGGAGAATTAGTCTGATGCAGCCAGACTGAGGGAGAGCAGTACAGGCAGGCAGAGAGGAGAACTAGTCTGATGCAGCCAGACTGAGGGAGAGCAGTACAGGCAGGCAGAGAGGAGAACTAGTCTGATGCAGCCAGACTGAGGGAGAGCAGTACAGGCAGGCAGAGAGGAGAACTAGTCTGATGCAGCCAGACTGAGGGAGATCAGTACAGGCAGGCAGAGAGGAGAACTAGTCTGATGCAGCCAGACTGAGGGAGAGCAGTACAGGCAGGCAGAGAGCAGAA
>NC_060198.1:32580717-32688217 GCF_021184085.1 Oncorhynchus gorbuscha | reverse complement strand
CACACACACACACACACACACACACACACACACACACACACACACACACACACACACACACACACACACACACACACACACACACACACACACACACACACACACACACACACTACTACACAGAGCTCCTACTACACAGAGACCCTAGGACACAGAGACCATACTACACAGAGCTCCTACTACACAGAGACCCTAGGACACAGACTCTACACACACTCTTACTACACAGACTCTACACACACACACACACACACACACACACACACACACACACACACACACACACACACACACACACACACACACACACACACACACACACACACACACACACACACACACACACACACACACACACACACACACACACACACACACACACACACACACTGAGAGGCAGGGAGTTGTGGTGCAGTGCATTAGGGCTGTAGCATAGCAGAGACTGTGTGGTGATCATGCTTTGTTGGGTTCTTTGTTCTGGGTCTCTGTGGATGAAGTGGCTCCTGGTAGTCTGATCATCAGATGGAGAATGGCCCTGCTTCCACATGTTCACAACGTATGACTAACACACACTTGCACACAGGGACACAGGCACAGGCACACAGAGACCGACAGGTAGACAATCAGTCAGACAGATAGACAGTCACAGATTACAACCAACAATTATAGGTGTATAGTAGTTTTTATGCCCCTGGAAAGCAACTTGGAGCATGATGACAGCATTATCCTCTTAGTAAAGCAGAATGACATCCATACTCACTGTTTTATGGCCAATGGTAAGGCAGCACCCAACATTTCTCCCTGTCCCCCTTTAAACAGAAAATAGGAACAGACACGAAAACACGTTCACACACAGGGACAAGCATCAGACAGCCTTGCTGTCATCAGTCAGTGTGTAATGTACTTCACTGTAGTCTGGTTAGCACCCCCAACAACATTAAGCAGTGTTTTAGTGCACACACACACAACACAGAGACTAACAAGGCTGTCTGCTGCACGCCTAGCCCAGTGTGTGTGTGTATGTGTGTATGTGTGTGCGCGTGCGTGTGCGTGTGCGTGCATGCGTGTGTGTGTGTGTGGACAACGCCCACCCAGTCACCCGCCCTGCTCTCTGTGATTCAGTCAAGACCTAGTAGGCTGTGTGTCTGACGTCAGCGCTGTCACAACCATTACCAGCCTCGCTTAATTCATCTGTTTGTTTGTCACTGCCAAAGCCTGCTAGATACAGGAGACGACGTGAAGAAAAGGAAAGCCAACGGAGAGAGAGAGAGTGTTGTGCACCAATGGAATGAGTTCCCTGGCTGTTGAAGAGAGTCAGGCAGTATAATCCTGTGTTGCTGGCTTTGTGGACCCCTGGATGTTTGGAAGTGCTGGCAAGTAGCACCAGCTGTCAATCTGCAAATCTATGGGAGATCTGTGTTTAATTTGCGTGAGGCGACTCTGCCAGACCAGAAAGAGGGAGAGAAAAAGAGAGGGAAGTGAAGAAAAATAGAGAAAGGGAGGTGAAGCCAGTACTTTTGTCTGTGTGTTTGAGCAGTGAGGAGCGGGGCTTGTGTTCCTGGCCTCGGGTGTGAATTCGGAGGTTGCTTTTGATGTCATGAGATCTCTATGTTCCAGAGTGTCAAAGATTCTGCGTGAGTCAACACTGTGATAGTAGAGAGAGAGTGTCTGTCTGTCTGTCTGTCTGTCTGTCTGTCTGTCTGTCTGTCTGTCTGTCTGTCTGTCTGTCTGTCTGTCTGTCTGTCTGTCTGTCTGTCTGTCTGTCTGTCTGTCTGTCTGTCTGTCTGTCTGTCTGTCTGTCTGTCTGTCTGTCTGTCTGTCTGTCTGTCTGTCTGTGCACGTGCGCGTGTGAGCATACAGTGCATCTAGATCGAATTTTATATCAACCAGAAGCCTAGTAGACATTACAGGGTGATGACATACAGGGCATTCGGAGAGTATTCAGACCCCTTGACTTTTTCAAAATGTTGTTACGTTACAGCCTTATTCTAAAATTGATTAAATATTTGTTTTCCTTCATCAATCTAAACACAATACCCAATAATGACAAAGTGAAAACAGGTTTTTAGAATTTTTTGCAAATTTATTACAAATACAAAAAAGAAATATCTTATTTATATTAACATTCAGATATGGGGTAGAGTACCAAAGCAATTCTGCAGCATTGATGGTCCCCAAGAACACGCTGGCCTCCATCATTCTTAAATGGAAGAAGTTTGGAACCACCAAGACTTCCTAGAGCTGGCCGCCCGGCCAAACTGAGCAATCAGGGGAGAAGGCCCTTGGTCAGAGAGGTGTCCAAGTCACTCTGATAGAGCTCCAGAGTTCCTCTGTGGAGATGGGAGAACCTTCCAGAACGACAATCATCTCTGCAGCCCTCCGCCAATCAGGCCTTTATGACAGAGTGTCCAGACAGAAGCCACTCCTCAGGAAAAGGCACAGACAGACCAGAGAACAGACCAGAGAACAAGATTCTCTGGTCTGATGAAACCAAGGTTGAACTCTTTGGCCTGAATGTCAACCGTCACGTCTGGAGGAAACATGGCACCATCCCTACGGTGAAGCATGGTGGTGGCAGCATCATGCTGTGTGGATGTTTTTTAGTGGCAGGGAATGGGAGACTAGTCAGGATTGAGGGAAAGATGAACGGAGCAAAGTACAGAGCGATCCTTGATGAAAACCTGCTCCAGAATGTTCAGGACCTCAGACTGGGGCGAAGGATCACCTTCCAACAGGACAATGACCCTAAGCACACAGCCAAGACAACACAGAAGTGGCTTTGGGACAAGTCTCTGAATGTCCTTGAGTGGTCCAGCCAGAGCCCGGATTTGAACCTGATCGAACATCTCTGGGGAGACCTGAAAATAGCTGTGCAGTGACGCTCCCCTTCCAAATTGACAGAGCTTGAGAGGATCTGCAGAGAAGAATGGGAGAAACTCCCCAAATACAGGTGTACCAAGCTTGTAGCGTCATACCCAGGAAGACCCGAGGCTGTAATCGCTGCCAAAGGTGCTTCAACAAAGTACTGAGTAAAGGGTCTGAAACTTATGTAAATGTGATATTATTATAATTTTTTGAATACATTTGAAAAAGGTTATAACAGTTTTTTGCTTTGTCGTTATGGGGTACTGTGTGTAGATTGATGAGATATTTTTTTTTTAAAGAATGTAACAAAATATGTAAATAGTCAAGGGGTCTGAATACTCTCTGAATGCACTGCACACGTTTGGATGTGTGTGTGTGCTGTGTCCTTCAGTGTTCGTGCATGTGAATGTGTGTGTGTGTGTGTGTGTGTGTGTGTGTGTGTGTGTGTGTGTGTGTGTGTGTGTGTGTGTGTGTGTGTGTGTGTGTGTGTGTGTGTGTGTGTGTGTGTGTGTGTGTGAGAGAGAGAGAACGCATATATGCTGAGTATGAAAAACATTAAGGACACCTGCTCTTTCCATGACATAGACTGACCAGGCGAATCCAGGTGAAAGCTATGATCCCTTATTGATGTCACATATTAAATCCACTTCAATCAGTGTAGATGAAGGGGAGGAGACAGGTGTCACGGATCCCTCTGGAACTTTCATTGCGCACACCTGGCCCCTATTCCCACTGATTGTAGTTGTGTAAATGTGCCCTTTGGTTTCCATTGGGCTGTTCAATTATTGTTACAATGTCCGTTAGTGCGTGTGAGTACTGTGCTGTGGGCTTTCGTGCCCTTGTGGATTGCGCAGATGATTGTGGGTCTTGTCCCGTGTGATAATCATTGTGAGAGTGTGTTATTTATTTGAGGTACTCCTCAGTCTTTTGTTTGGGTTTCAACCCTGTGTTTTACGTGTTTGTTTGGTCTTCATTCCAGCGCCTTTACACGGCACACCATAATTTGGGGCTTAATAAAACAACTATTACGCATTCCTGTGCCTGTCTCCCGAATCTCTTCATACCAACGTGACAGAATAATCGACCATTGAGGGAGACAGTGGGACTGGTCCTTCCGGCGCCGCCGCAACTGGGTCGTCCGATGTCGCCACAACGGGTCTGTCCAACGACGCAACTTCCAGCAGCCGCGGTAACCCTCTGGAACTTTCATTGTGCACACCTGGCCCCTATTCCCCCTGATTGTATTTGTATATATGTGCCCTTTCTTCACCATGGTGCTGTCGATTATTGTGTGCAGATGATTACGGGTCTCGTCCCGTGTGTTAATCATTGTGCATATGTGTTCTTTATTCGAGGTACTCCTCGCTCTTTTGTTTTGGGTTTCTACCCTGTGCTTTACGTGTTTGTTTGGTCTTCGTCCTCGTGCCTTTACACCGTACGCCGTAATTTGGGTTTAATTTAAAAAACTATTACGCATTCCTGCGCCTGTCTTCCGAATCATTTATGCCAGCGTGACAACTGGTTAAAGAAGGATTTTTAAGCCTTGAGACAATTTAGACATGGCTTGTGTATGTGTGTCATTCAGAGTGAATGGGCAAGACAATATATTGAAGTGCCTTTGAACAGGGTATTGTAGTAAATGTTTTAAAAATATATTAAACGAGGCAAAAAATTCTTATTTATGTCAGCCTGCACCAGCCAAACCCAGATGAGGCTGGGCCAATTGTGCAACTTCCTCTGAATAAGAGAGGTGTGGGGGGGGGGCTGCCTTAATCAACATCCACTAGTCAGTGAGCGTGTGTATATGTGTGTGGTTAATTGTCTGTGCTCCCCTGCAGATTATTCTGGCCCAGGTCTGAGCCCACAAGCCTGGGAGAATCCAGCTCTTTCCAAGATTACCCAACTGTGCCAGAGTGCATCCAAGCACAAACGGCTGCAGTACTGACCCACAGAAGGGCGTGTTGCACAAGAAAACATAGCTACATTACACAAGGCAGCAATACGACTACCTTATTAAAACTGAATGAAAGCTATGTGTACGAACATATGACCTTATATCTACATCATAACAGGACAGCGGAGTATGTGTGGGCTTGTCTTGCGTTTAGGGTGTGTGTTTGTACGTGTGTATGAATGACCGGTAACGAACGGTGTGTGCCGGCAGGTTTTTCTAGTTCTGCTGTTGTGGGATTGACTGAGTGTGTGTGTAGAGTCAGGCTAGGGCTTGCCCTGTCTCCCTGCTCTTCCCGTTCCAGAGAGAGCGAGCCTGGGAACCAGAACAGGGATGGGTCTTTCTCTCTCTACCTTGCTGCTGCTGCCTGACACTGGGGCTTGGAGCCTTTCCCATACCATCCAACCTCATCTGTTTATTTTTTCCTGTGTGGGCTTGTGTTGCAAGGGGAGAGAGAGAGGGAGGGGAGTGTGGAGGTCAAGATAGATTTCATAAACAATACCCTGAGAGACTCAAGGTATTGTGGAGGACTGGATTGCTGTGCGTACAGTGTTTAGTCTTTGATTCCAACAGTCATGCTGTAGGTTCTCATAAAAGGAAAGTACTTTTGTCCATTTTAATTTTGAAATGGAATGAAGGCAAAAATGAGTTGTTTGATCTGCCCTGGCTGGTTCAGTGGGTTTTTGGCTTCATGCGAGGTACAAAACGCCTGACGAACAGATACTAACCTCAGGAAACAAGAGACAGAACTGTAAGACAAAAGAAAAGGACATAAAAGAGAACATACGTAACAGGACAAGACACATGATAGCTGCTTACATCACATCCTGTGGCCATACATTATCACAGTATAGGCAGCGTTGTTTTGTGTACATGTTCCTACAAATAGTTTCAGGGGACAGGAAATTGCCATTAGTCATCAGGTGTCATACTTCCAAGGCAAGATGAATGATGTCTGACCAATAAAAGTGTAATTTATTTATTTTACTAGGCAAGTCAGTTAAGAACAAATTCTTATTTTCAATGACGGCCGAGGCACAGTGGGTTAACTGCCTGTTCAGGGGCAGAATGACAGATTTGTACCTTGTCAGCTCGGGGATAAGAACTTGCAACCTTCCGGTTATTAGTCCAATGCTCTAACCACTAGGATACCCCGCTGCCCCATAGTGACAGATGTCACATGGACAGACAGACAGAGAGACAGACAGACAGACAGACAGACAGACAGAGGCGAGTCCTTGTCACAGCTCAGGATGGAATGCATAGGAACAGTGTTTTGGTGGGGAAGGGGCCGTGAGAGGCTTGTTTAGTAGCAGCCTGCCATGTGTAGCTTCTGTGTCCAGTAGTGGCCTGAGGCCTCTCTTTCTGCTTCCATCAGCTATGGGTTTGATAGACGCGGAGAGAAATAGAGAGTGGGCACTGTTGCATCTCTGACCCTTGACCTTTTTTCAGTCTCAAGAGGAGAGCACTTATGTTGAGAAAGCCGAGGCCCCCATACCAGCCCTCAGCCCCCTACGTCCCTCTCAAAGTCACATTCCGAGGGATGCTTTTCCCATCATAGCAAAACCTCCAAACACACAACTCGATCTATTCTCTCCCTGGCGGATGTCAAGGGAAGTGGGCTGATCACATGAGTGGTGGGGTCCTGCCCGCTGCTCAGGGCACTGCTGACTGCTGACCTCCCTCTCAGGGCACAGCCCAGTCTTTCTACTGCAGCCCAGGGAACAGACCAGGCACTGGGGAAATGTCTAGGGCTCTCTCATAATACAGAACACACAGCAACAAGTGGCTCTGGCTCGCAGATTCCTCAGCACACATACATTAGGGCTATTCTCACAGGCTATCCAACACAATCTGAGTCTGTTTGTTTTTGTCTCTCTCTCTCTGTCTCTCTCTCTCTCTCTCTCCTCTCTCTCTCTCTCTCTCTCTCTCTCTCTCTCTCTCTCTCTCTCTCTCTCTCTCTCTCTCTCTCTCTCTCTCTCTCTCTCTCTCTCTCTCTCTCACATACACACACAGTCACTCAATCCACGACACACACCCTTCCACCAATGTCCATACATGTTCCCTGGGTATTGTGCCTCTGTTTGTCCGAAGTGAGGGGATTGATGAGCAGGATGTGAACACCTCTTATTCAGACAGGACTCAGTGGAACTCTGGTCCCACAGGGATTGGCTTTGCTTATTCCCAGCTATAGCTATTCTCTCCAGCAACTGAAATCAGCCTGCTGCCTGCCTGCCCTGTGTGCACTACAGAGAGAGAGAAGCACAGCTAATGTATACCAGCCCTTATGTTGCTGCCCTGGGGAGAGACAGAGACATTCTAAGACTAGATGAGATAGAGAAGGACAGAGGGAAGAAAAGAAGAAACGTGGAAAAGAGAAGAGGATAGGAAAAGATAACCAACTGAATGTCATGACATAATAGAGATGAATGGAGGACAAGGAATGCTGAGGCCGACAGAGAAGAGAAGAAAGTGATAGAAGAGAGAATAAACGGGAGTAGAGGGGGAAAGGAAGATCTGGTGATGAGAGGAGAGAAAGCTGTTCCCGTTATGTTTCGCTGTGTGTGTGTGTGTGTGTGTGTGTGTGTGTGTGTGTGTGTGTGTGTGTGTGTGTGTGTGTGTGTGTGTGTGTGTGTGTCAGAGAGGGTGAGGGCTGAGAGCCAGATGACAGAGGCGTGTTTGTGTTCTGATTAGGCTGAGCCAAACGGAGTCTCTCAAACGGCGTCTCTCCAATGGAGATAACCAACAAAGACATCTCTCTTCACTGAGGACAACATCTGCTTGTATCTTTTCATGGTCAATAGACGTTGGCATTCTTTTTGTTTTGTGGAAAATGTCTGGGTGAATACATGAATACTGTGCATTATCTGGGGGGGGGGTGATTGTGTGTGTGTGTGTGTGCGTATGTTTGTCTTTGCATGTGTCTGTGTGCTTCTATTTACGCCAATGTCATGATTATATATTTATGAAATAACATTGTGAATGGTATTCCTCTTCATCCGGGAGCCAAGACGTGATTGCACCCAAGCTGAATAAACAATGCTGTGAGCTCTGAGGTCTGAGAGTGGCTCTGCTGGCATCACCAGAGCAGCACCCCCACCCTCTCCATGGGGATAGGATCAGATGCATTGCAGCACTGAGAGACAGGAAGCCGTGTGTGTGTCCCATCCAGAGACTTATGGCAGATCCAGTGTATTGGAGGATCTGGGACATGGCCAGCGTTGCCAGGCAATGACGGAGCTCAATGTTTGTACTGATATACAGACTTAGCCATGAGGTCTCGGTCTCTTACACAAGTCCAGTCTCTCTCTTTGTCTCTGTATCTGTCTGTCTTTCTTTCTCCCCCCCCCTTCCCTCTCCACTCACTCTATCACCTGCCTCACCCTCCTGCCTCTCCTTCCCTTTCCACTCCCTCTATCACCTGCCTCACCCCTCCTGCCTCTCCCTCCCTCTCCACTCCCTCGATCACCTGCCTCCCCCCTCCTGCCTCTCCTCTGCTCTCCCTCTCTTCTCCCTTCCTCCTCCTCCCTCTCTCCCCCTTCCCGCCTCCCCTCTCTCTCTCCACAGTACTTGAGTCATCCTGCCTGTGTCTGTGAGTGGTGACATCATTGAGACTGGCTCATGCTGAGGTGGTGGTTAAATGGTCCTTAACGATGACCTTTAACGATGACACACACGCTGGCAGGGGATTCACAATCTGCTGACTCAATTAAAGACAAACACTGAGTAATCCTGGGAAATGATCAAAGAGGATAATCATCACTGAGGGGGGGGGGGTCATTTTGACTAGAATCAAGCGAAAAACCAAAGCATCCCATCTAATCTATAAATTAGAAATATCAACTGTAAATTAGAATATAATATATATAAGCGCTTCCTATCTTGGAATTCTAGAAATGTAACTAAAGCATAGACTGAAAAAGCTGTACTCGGGACATCCAGGATAGAGGAAGCCTGTAGATGGCAGTGAAAACAGTGATGAGATGGAGAGTATGATTTTTATTTATTTTATTTCACATTTATTTAACCAGGTAGGCTAATTGAGAACAAGTTCTCATTTACAACTGCGACTTGGCCAAGATAAAGCAAAGCAGTGCGACACAAACAACAACACAGAGTTACACATGGAACAACAAACATACAGTCAATAATACAACAGAAAAAGTCTATATACAGTGAGTGAAAATGAGGTAGGATAAGGGAGGTAAAGGCAATAAATAGGCCATAGAGGCAAAATAATTACAATATAGCAATTAAACACCGGAGTGATAGATGTGCAGAAGATGAGTGTGCAAGTAGAGATACTGGGGTGCAAAGGAGCAAAATAAACTAAATAAGTAACAGTATGGGGATGAGGTAGTTTGATGGGCTATTTACAGATGGGCTATGTACAGGTGCAGTGATCTGTGAGCTGCTCTGACAGCTGGTGCTTAAAGCTAGTGAGGGAGATATGAGTCTCCAGCTTCAGTTATTTTTGCAGTTTGTTACAGTCATTGGCAGCAGAGAACTGGATGGAAAGGCGACTAAAGGAGGAATTGGCTTTGGGGGTGACCAGTGATATGTACATGCTGGAGCGCGTGCTACGGGTGGGTGCTACTATGGTGACCAGTGAGCTGAGACAAGACGGGGCTTTACCTAGCTAAGACTTATAGAACACCTGGAGCCAGTGGGTTTGGCGATGAATATGAAGCGAGTGCCAGCCAACAAGAGCATACAGGTCGCAGTGGTGGGTAGCAAATGGAGCTTTGGTAACAAAACGGATGGCACTGTGATCCAATTTGCTGAGTAGAGTGTTGAGGGCTATTTTGTAAATTACATCCCCGAAGTCAAGGATCGGTATGATTGTCAGTTTTACGAGGAAATGTTTGAAAGCATGAGTGAAGGATGCTTTGTTGCGAAATAGGAAGCCAATTCGAGGCAGTCATTTGAGAAACCAAGGGTGTTGAGTCTGCCAATAAAAGAATGTGGTGATTGACAGAGTCGAAAGCCTTGGCCAGGTCGATGAATACAGCGGCACAGTATTGTCTCTTAACGATGGCGTTATGATATCGTTTAGGACCTTGAGTGTGGCTGAGGTGCACCCATGGCCAGCTCGGAAACCAGATTGCATAGCGGAGAAGGTACGTTGGGATTCGAAATGGTCAGTGATCTGTTTGTTAACTTGGTTTTTCAAAGACCTTAGAAAGACAGGGTAGGATAGATATAGGTCTGTAGCAGCTTGGATCTAGAGTGTCTCCCCCTTTGAAGAGGGGAATGACCGCGGCAGCTTTCCAATATTTGGGAATCTCAGACGATTCAAAAGAAAGGTTGAACAGGCTAGTAATAGGGGTTGCAACAATTTTGGCAGATCATTTTAGAAAGAGAGGGTCCAGATTGTCTAGCCCGGCTGATTTGTAGTGGTCCAGATTTTACAGCTCTTTCAGAACATCAGCTATCTGGATTTTGGCGAAGGAGAAATGTGGGAGGCTTGGGCAAGTTGCTGTGGGGGGTGCAGGGCTGTTAACCGGGGTAGGTGTAGCCAGGTGGAAAGATGGCCAGCCGTAGAGAAATGCTTATTGAAATTCTCAATTATTGCAGATTTATCAGGGTTGACAGTGTTTCCTAGCCTCAGTGCAGCTGGGAGGAGGTGCTCTTATTCTCCATGGACTTTACAGTGTCCCAGAACTTTTTGGAGTTTGTGCTACAGGATGCACATTTCTGTTTGAAAAAGCTAGCCTTTGATTTCCTATCTGCCTGTGTATATTGGTTCCTAACTTCCCTGAAAAGATTCATATCGAGGGGGCTATTCGATGCTAATGCAGTACGCCACAGGATGTTTTTGTGCTGGTCAAGGGCAGTCAGGTTTGGAGTGAACCAAGGGCTATATCTGTTGCTGGTTCTACATTTTTTTGAATGGGGCATGCTTATTTAAGATGGTGAGGAAAGCACTTTTAAACAATAACCAGGTATCCTCTATGGAATGAGGTTAATATTCTTCCAGGATACCCGGGCCAGGTCGATTAGAAAGGCCTGCTCGCTGAAGTGTTTTAGGGAGCGTTTGTCAGAGATGAGGGGTGGTTGTTTGACAGCAGACCCATTACGGACGCAGGCAATGAGGCAGTGATCGCTGAGATCCTGGTTGAAGAGAGCAGAGGTGTATTTGGAGGGCAGGTTGGTAAGGATGATATCTATGAGGGTGCCCGTGTTTACGGATTTGGGGTTTTACCTGGTAGGTTCATTGATAATTTGTGTGAGATTAAGGGCATCAAGTTTAGATTGTAGGGTGGCCAGGGTGATAAATATGTCCCAGTTTAGGTCACCTAACAACACGAGCTCTGAAGATAGATGGGGGGCAATCAATTCACATATGGTGTCCAGGGCACAGCTGGGGGCAGAAGGTGGTTTATAGCAAACGGCAATGGTGAGAGACTTGTTTCTGGAAAGGTGGATTTTTAAAAGTAGAATCTCGAATTGTTTGGGCACAGACTTGGATAGTAAGACAGAACTCAAATCTCTGCAGTAGATTACAACACTGCCCCCTTTGGCAGTTCTATCTTGTCGGAAAATGTTATAGTTAGGGATGGAAATTTCAGGGTTTTTGGTGGTCTATGCCAGGATTCATACGCGGCTAGGACATCCGTGTTGGCAGAGTGTGCTAAAGCAGTGAATAAAACAAACTTAGTGCAGAGGCTTCTAATGAAACCAAGGCTTTTACGGTTACAGAAGACAACAAATGAGAGCGCCTGGGGGATGGGAGAGGAGCTAGGCACTGCAGGGCCTGGATTAACCTCTACATCACCAGAGGAACAGAGGGGGAGTAGGATAAGGGTACATCTAAAGGCTATAAGAACTGGTCTTCTAGTACATTTGGAACAGAGAGTAAAAGGAACAGAGAGTAAAAGGGTTTCTGAGCACGGTAGAATAGATTCAAGGTATGTATTCAAGGTGTATTTATTTATTTATTTATTTTGCACCTTTGCACCTCATTATTTATACATTTACATTTACATTTAAGTCATTTAGCAGACGCTCTTATCCAGAGCGACTTACAAATTGGTGCATTCACCTTATGACATCCAGTGGAACAGCCACTTTACAATAGTGCATCTAAATATTTTAAGGGGGGAGGGGGGTGAGAAGGATTACTTTATCCTATCCTAAGTATTCCTTAAAGAGGTGGGGTTTCAGGTGTCTCCGGAAGGTGGTGATTGACTCCGCTGTCCTGGCGTCGTGAGGGAGTTTGTTCCACCATTGGGGAGCCAGAGCAGCGAACAGTTTTGACTGGGCTGAGCGGGAACTGTACTTCCTCAGTGGTAGGGAGACGAGCAGGCCAGAGGTGGATGAACGCAGTGCCCTTATTTGGGTGTAGGGCCTGATCAGAGCCTGGAGGTACTGAGGTGCCGTTCCCCTCACAGCTCCGTAGGCAAGCACCATGGTCTTGTAGCGGATGCGAGCTTCAACTGGAAGCCAGTGGAGAGAGCGGAGGAGCGGGGTGACGTGAGAGAACTTGGGAAGGTTGAACACTAGACGGGCTGCGGCGTTCTGGATGAGTTGTAGGGGTTTAATGGCACAGGCAGGGAGCCCAGCCAACAGCGAGTTGCAGTAATCCAGACGGGAGATGACAAGTGCCTGGATTAGGACCTGCGCCGCTTCCTGTGTGAGGCAGGGTCGTAATCTGCGGATGTTGTAGAGCATGAACCTACAGGAACGGGCCACCGCCTTGATGTTAGTTGAGAACGACAGGGTGTTGTCCAGGATCACGCCAAGGTTCTTAGCGCTCTGGGAGGAGGACACAATGGAGTTGTCAACCGTGATGGCGAGATCATGGAACGGGCAGTCCTTCCCCGGGAGGAAGAGCAGCTCCGTCTTGCCGAAGTTCAGCTTGAGGTGGTGATCAGTCATCCACACTGATATGTCTGCCAGACATGCAGAGATGCGATTCGCCACCTGGTCATCAGAAGGGGGAAAGGAGAAGATTAATTGTGTGTCGTCTGCATAGCAATGATAGGAGAGACCATGTGAGGTTATGACAGAGCCAAGTGACTTGGTGTATAGCGAGAATAGGAGAGGGCCAAGAACAGAGCCCTGGGGGACACCAGTGGTGAGAGCGCGTGGTGAGGAGACAGATTCTCGCCACGCCACCTGGTAGGAGCGACCTGTCAGGTAGGACGCAATCCAAGCGTGGGCCGCGCCAGAGATGCCCAACTCGGAGAGAGTGGAGAGGAGGATCTGATGGTTCACAGTATCGAAGGCAGCCGATAGGTCTAGAAGGATGAGCGCAGAGGAGAGAGAGTTAGCTTTAGCGGTGCGGAGCGCCTCCGTGATACAGAGAAGAGCAGTCTCAGTTGAATGACTAGTCTTGAAACCTGACTGATTTGGATCAAGAAGGTCATTCTGAGAGAGATAGCGGGAGAGCTGACCAAGGACGGCACGTTCAAGAGTTTTGGAGAGAAAAGAAAGAAGGGATACTGGTCTGTAGTTGTTAACATCGGAGGGATCGAGTGTAGGTTTTTTCAGAAGGGGTGCAACTCTCGCTCTCTTGAAGATGGAAGGGACGTAGCCAGCGGTCGGTTATATTTTTACTTTGCACATTCTTCCACTGCAAATCTACCATTCCAGTGTTTTACTTGCTATATTGTATTTATCTCGCCACCGTGGCCTTTTTTTGCCTTTACCTCCCTTATCTCACCCCATTTGCTCACATTGTATATAGACTTATTTTTCTACTGTATTATTGACTGTGTTTGTGTTTGTTTTACTCCATGTGTAACTCTGTGTTGTTGAATGTGTCGAACTGCTTTGCTTTATCTTGGCCAGGTCGCAATTGTAAATGAGAACTTGTTCTCAACTTGCCTACCTGGTTAAATAAAGGTGAAATAAAAAAAATAAAAAATAAAATGATTATACTGTATTATATGGATTGGAATTACACACCTCATTCAAACCATGATAAAGTTGGGAGAGAACATGCAATTCCAGTGCAGCACATGCGGCCTTCAAAGTTACAAGTACAGGCTAGAAAATTTGAATTGGACTAAAATTGAATGAATAAAATGTATGTTTATTAGTCACATGCTTTGTAAACAACAGGTCTAGACTAATAGTGAAATGTTTACTTACAGGCCCTTCCTGACAATGCAGAGAAAAAGAAGATAAATAATTTAAAAATAATAACATCAGGAATAAATACACAATGAGTAATGAGAACTTGGCTGTATACACGTGGTACCACTACCATGTCAATGTGCAGGTGCACGAGGAAATTGAGGTAGATATGTATATATAGGTATGGATAAAGAGAAGGAGAAGCTGTTGGGGTCCTGTTTCTTCCATACTTAGTGCACCGGTATCGCTTGCCATGTGGTAGCAGAGAGAACGGTCTATGACTTGAGTAGCTAGAGAGTCTGACCATTTTTAGGGCCTTCCTCTGACACCTTCTGGTATAGAGTACCTGGATGGCAGGGAGCTTACGCCCTGTAGCCCCTTGTGGTCAGATGCCAAGCAGATGCCTTATCAAGCAGGGGTAAAGACAGTCGAGATGCTCTCAATGGTGCAGCTGTAGAACTTTTGGAGGATCTGAGGGCCCATGCGTTGTTGTGCCTTCTTCACGACTGTGTTGGTGTATGTGGACCATAATCATTTCTTAGTGATGTCGAAACGGAGGAAATTTAAGCTCTTGACCTGCTCCACTACAACCCTCCATTTCCTGTAGTCCATGATCAGCTCATTTGTCTTGCTGACAAAGGGGTGGTTGGCCTGGCACCACACAACCAAGTCACTGACCTCCTCCCTATAAGTTGTCTCATCGTCGTTGGTGATCAGGCTAACCACCGTTGTGTTGTCAGCAAACTTAATGATTGTGTTGGAGTCGAGTGCTGCCACGCAGCCGTGGATGAACAGGGAGTATGAGAGGGGACTAAGCACGCACCTCTGAGGGGACCCAGTGTTGAGGGTCAGTGTGGCAGATGTGTTGTTGCCTATCCTCACCATCTAGGGGCGGCCCATCAGGAAGACCAGGATCCAGTTGCAGAGGGAGGTGTTCACTCCCAGGGTCCTTATCAAATCATCTCAAATCAAATGTATTTGTCACATACACATGGTTAGCAGAAGTTAATGCGAGTGTAGCGAAATGCTTGTAGTGGAGATCTGCATGGAGGAATGAGCCAAAATACCAGCAACAGTGTGTGAAAACCTTGTAAAGACTTACAGAAAACGTTTGACCTGTTATTGCCAAAAAAGGGTATATAACAAAGTATTGAGATAAACTTTTGTTATTGACCAAATACTTATTTTCCACCATAATTTGCAAATAAATTCATTACAAATCCTACAATGTGATTTTCTGGATTTTTTTTCCAGTTTGTCTGTCATAGTTGAAGTGTACCTATGATGAAAATTACAGGCCTCTCTCATCTTTTTAAGTGGGAGAACTTGCACAATTGGTGGCTGACAAAATACTTTTTGCCCCACTGTACATATGAGATGAGTAATGTAGGGTATGTAAACTTTATATTAAGTAGCATTGTTTAAATTGGCTAGTGATATATTTTACATCAATTTACATCAATTCCCATTATTAAAGTGGCTGGAGTTGAGTCAGTGTGTTGGCAGCAGCCACTCAATGTTAGTGGTGGCTGTTTAACAGTCTGATGGCCTTGAGATAGAAGCTGTTTTTCAGTCTCTCGGTCCCTGCTTTAATGCACCTGTACTGACCTCGCCTTCTGGATGATAGCGGGGTGAACAGGCAGTGGCTCGGTTGGTTGTTGTCCTTGATGATCTTTAGCGGGGTGCTCCCTCTGCTGTTTCCTGAATTCCACGATCATCTCCTTTGTTTTGTAGACGTTGAGTGTGAGGTTAATATCCTGACACCACATTCCGAGGGCCCTCGCCTCCTCCCTTTAGGCCGTCTCGTCTCGTGCATGGCCACGCAGTCGTGGGTGAACAGGGAGTACAGGAGAGGGCTCAGAATGCACCCTTGTGGGGATTAGTGTTGAGAATCAGCGGGGTGGAGATGTTGTTATCTACCCTCACCACCTGGGGGCGGCCCGTCAGGAAGTCCAGTACCCAGTTGCACAGGGCGGGGTCGAGACCCGGGGTCTCGAGCTTGATGACGAGCTTGGAGGGTACTATGGTGTTGAATGCGGAGCTGTAGTCGATGCTTTAAAAGGCTGGTCATGGCTCACATCAACACCATCATCCTAGACACTCTGGACGCACTCCAATTCGCATACCGCCCCAACATATCTACAAATCTCTATTGCACTCCACATTGACCTCTCACACCTAGACAAGAGGAACACCTACATAAAAATGCTTTTCATTGACTATAGCTCAGCATTCAACACCATAAGCTCATCACTAAGGACTCCACATGCTTCAAGAGGGCCACCATTGTTCCTGTTCCCAAGAAAGCAAAGGTAACTGAGCTAAACGACTGCCGCCCCGTAGCACTCACTTCCGTCATCATGAAGTGCTTTGAGAGACTAGTCAAGGACCATATCACCTCCACCCTACCTGACACCCTAGACCCACTTCAATTTGCTTACCGCCCCAATAGGTCCACCGACGATGCAATCACAACCACACTGCACACTGCCCTAACCCATCTGGACAAGAGGAATACCTATGTGAGAATGCTGTTCATCGACTACAGCTCAGCATTTAACACCATAGTACCCTCCAAACTCGTCATCAAGCTCGAGACCCTGGGTCTGCACGCCTCCAACTCAATCATCAAGTTTGCAGACGACACTACAGTGGTAGGCTTGATTACCAACAATGACGAGACGGCCTAAAGGGAGGAGGCGAGGGCCCTCGGAATGTGGTGTCAGAAAATTAACCTCACACTCAACGTCTACAAAACAAAGGAGATGATCGTGGACTTCAGGAAACAGCAGAGGGAGCAGTCCCCTATCCACATCAACGGGACAATAGTGGAGAGGGTAGTAAGTTTTAAGTTCCTCGGCGTACACATCACGGACAACCTGAATTGGTCCACCCACACAGACAGCGTGGCCTCTTCAACCTCAGGAGGCTGAAGAAATTCGGCCTGTCACCAAAAGCACTCACAAACTTCTACAGACGCACAATCGAGAGCATCCTGTCGGACTGTATCACCGCCTGGTACGGCAACTGCTCAGCCCACAACCGTAAGGCTCTCCAGAGGGTAGTAAGGTCTGCACAACGCATCACCGGGGGCAAACTACCTGCCCTCCAGGACACCTACACCACCCAATGTCACAGGAAGGCCATAAAGATCATCAAGGATAACAACCACCCGAGCCACTGCCTGTTCACCCCGCTATCATCCAGAAGGCGAGGTCTGTACAGGTGCATCAAAGCAGGGACCGAGAGACTGAAAAATAGCTTCTATCTCAAGGCCCGTTTTGACCCCGCTTTCTCCCCAATTTCGTGTTATCCAATTGTTTTTAGTAGCTACTACCTTGTCTCATCGCTACAACTCCCGTACGGGCTCGGGAGAGACGAAGGTTGAAAGTCATGCGTCCTCCGATACACAACCCAACCAAGCCGCACTGCTTCCTAACACAGCGCGCATCCAACCCGGAAGCCAGCCGCACCAATGTGTTCGCGGAAACACCGTGCACCTGGCAACCTTGGTTAGCACGCACTGCGCCCGGCCCGCCACAGGAGTCGCTGGTGCGCAATGAGACAATGACATCCCTACCGGCCAACCCCTCCCTAACCCGGGCGACACTAGGCCAATTGTGCGTTGCCCCACGAACCTCCAGGTCGCGGCTGGTTACGACAGAGCCTGCAAGCAAACCCAGAGTCTCTGATGACACAGCTGGCGCTGCAGTACAGCGCCCTTAACCACTGCGCCACCTGGGAGGTCGGCCATCAGACTGTTAAACAGCCACCACTAACATTGAATGGCTGCTGCCAACATACTGACTCAACTCCAGCCACTTTAACAATGGAAAAATTGATGGAAAAATGTATCACTTCCATACCCTATATTACTAATCTCATATGTATATACTGTACTCTATACCATCTACTGCATCTTGCCATCTTGATGTAATACATGTATCACTAGCCGCTTTAAACAATGCCACTTTTGTTTACATACCCTACATTACTCATCTCATATGTACTGTATATACTGTACTCGATACCATCTACTGCATCTTGCCTATGCCGTTCTGTACCATCACTCATTCATATATCTTTATGTACATATTCTTTATCCCTTTACACTTGTGTTTATAAGGTAGTAGTTTTGGAATTGTTAGATTACTCGTTGGTTATTACTGCATTGTCGGAACTACAAGCACAAGCATTTCGCTACACTCGCATTAACATCTGCTAACCATGTGTATGTGACAAATAAAATTTGATTTGATTTGATTTAGAGACACACACCTTCCCCCTTAACCTTACCCAAAGCTGAAGGGGTGGGAGTTAGGGAGTGGAGGAGAGAACTTCTAAAGAACTTTAGGAAATGATTAAGGAGAAGGGTGAAACTTGGCAGGTGAAATGGGTGTGTTTTTGGCTCTCAGTCAGAGAGAGTAAGGCAGGTAGTATGCGTGTGTGTGTACCTGTTTGATTATCTACACCTGTCTCCGCTTGTTGGCTCTCTGCGTTTCACAGATATCTGAGTTCGGTGTCTAGCAGCAAAAACCAGTAACACGGGGAGTGCTTCAGTTCAGAGTAGGGGGAGGATCACTGCAATTCAGCCCCAGTGTGTCCTTAAGAAAAACAAGTGGATCATGTGTCACCAGTAGGGCGGCGCCAACAGGTCGGGTTACCCCCTCCCAGTCTGGTACAATAAGAAATCTGCCTCTATCTCTATGAGCAGAGTGATAATTGTAGAACAGACTGGGCCCTCTAATCACAATCACACATTTCACAGTGACTGGTAGGGGACATGGGGCTTTGGAGAAAGGAAGGAGCGGAACAGAGCGATATGGTGGTTGGCTCAGTTTGTCCTCCATCTGGAAATTCCTACTAAATTGTTTATTTTCCCCATGAGGAGAGAGAGGGGCAGAGCGGACAACAAACATGTTGTCATAATGACAATACCCGTTCTGTCTCTGTTTAACAACTTTTGTTTGTCGTCACATGTTGGATGGGTTGACCAGAATGGGCCAGAATTCCTTTTGTATTTCCTGGACCCGAATGATTTGATGATTCTGTCTCTGAACAGACCTCCTGCTCATTCAACGGTATGGGGAATGAGGGATGACCTATTCGCCATGTCTCATTGAATGGGGTGACCCTCAGGAGTTTGTTTGAGATTAGAGCACAGTGGAGTGGTGTAGATGAACAGAACTGCATGTATGCGCATGTGCATGTTTACATATCTTGCATTACTCATCTCATATGTATATACTGCTTTCTATACTATTCTACTGTATCTTAGTCTGTTCCATTCTGACATCGCTCGTCCATATATATATATAATTCCGTCTTAATTCCTTCCTACTTAGATCTGTATGTATTGGGTATATGTTGTGTAATTTGTTAGATATTACTTGTTAGATATTACTGCACTGTCGGAGCTAGAAGCACCCGCAATGACATCTACTCATTTTTTATTTGACCTTTATTTAACCAGGTAGGCTAGTTGAGAACGAGTTCTCATTTACAACTGCAACCTGGCCAACACAAAGAAAAGCAGTGCGACACAAACAACAACAACAACACAGTTACACATGGAATAAACAAGCATACCGCACAAGAAAAAAAAAGTCTATATACAGTGTGTGCAAATGGCACGAGCAGGTAAGGCTAATGGTACTAGCTTAGTGGTTAGAGCGTTGGACTAGTTCAAACCCCCAAGCTGACAAGGTACAAATATGTCATTCTGCCCCTGAACAGGCAGATAACCTACTGTTCCTAGCCTGTTATTGAAAATAACAACTGACTTACCTATTTAAATAAAGGTAAAAAAATAAATAGGCCATAGTAGCGATGGGCTATGTACAGCAGCAGTGATCGGTTAGCTGTTTAGATAACTGATGTTTGAAGTTAGTGAGGGGTTATATAAGTTTCCAGCTTCAGTGATTTTTGCAATTCGTTCCAGTCAGCAGAAAACTGTAAGTAAAGGCGGCCAAAGTAGGTGTTTGCTTTGGGGATGACCAGTGAGATATACTTGCTGGAGCGTGTGTTACGGGTGGGTGTTGTTATCGAGACCGTTGAGCTGAGATAAGGCAGAGCTTTGCCTAGCAAAGGCTTATAGATGACCTGGAGCCAGTGGGTCTATCGACGAATATGTAACGACCAGCCGATTAGAGCATACAGGTCGCAGTGTATGTGACAAATAACATTTGCTTTGATTTGACGTGCATGTGTGTGTTTGTGTGTGATAGACAGTGGGCCTCAGAGCAACTCTTTGTGTTTGCCCTCATGGCCCAGTGGCCTCTCCTTCCCTTCCATGACCAGAGCCAACCGGGGAGAACTACAGGGCTCTCCTGCCCTACCATGACCAGAGCCAACCGGGGAGAACTACAGGGCTCTCCTGCCCTACCATGACCAGAGCCAACCGGGGAGAACTACAGGGCTCTGCTGCCCTACCATGACCAGAGCCAACCGGGGAGAACTACAGGGCTCTCCTGCCCTACCATGACCAGAGCCAGCCGGGGACAACTACAGGGCTCTCCTGCCCTACCATGACCAGAGCCAACCGGGGAGAACTACAGGGCTCTGCTGCCCAACCATGACCAGAGCCAGCCGGGGAGAACTACAGGGCTCTCCTGCCCTACCATGACCAGAGCCAGCCGGGGAGAACTACAGGGCTCACCTGGGTTTTATGCTGACTGTTAGGACTCATAGTTCCCATCTGTGCTAAGAATGGATTTTTTCAACGTGTAATATTTTTAATTGTTACGATTTTATAACAGCTCATGCTTGTGCTGAACTTGTGAGATGGTACTTGTGAAGGGAGAAAACTTGATCCCGTATCTATCAACCTGTTATAATCATGGAAAATCCATGATGTCATAAAGGAGAGGTGATCATTGCATCAGAACGGATTGATTCTAATTCTATGGAATATAACTTGTTTGCGTTCTTCTGTGACTATCATGACAACCAGTGCAAAACATCTATGCAGTTACATATCGGGATATCATTTTTTTTACCACATATCATATCGTATCGTATCGTTTTGAAAGTGTCGCAATATTATTTTTCCACTAGTTGACTGTCTGTACCAGCAACACAACTCTATTTTTCCTTCATAGGCATTTCTCCATCTTCTTTTTCTTTTTCTTTGTATTCTTTTTACCCCCTTTTCTCCTCAATTTTTGTGGTATCCAATTGTTTAGTAGTTACTATCTTGTCTCATCGCTACAACTACCGTACGGGCTCGGGAGAGACGAAGGTCGAAAGCCATGCGTCCTCCGAAACACAACCCAACCAAGCCGCACTGCTTCTTAACACAGCGCGCATCCAACCCGGAAGCCAGCCGCACCAATGTGTCAGAGGAAACAACGTGCACCTGGCGACCTGGTTAGGGTGCACTGCACCCGGCCCGCCACGGGAGTCCCTAGTGTGCGATGAGACAAGGATATCCCTACCGGCCAAACCCTCCCTAACCCGGACTCCAAGGCGTCCCACAGTTGTGTCAAGTTGGCTGGATGTCCTTTGGGTGTGGACCATTCTCGATACACACGGGATACTATTGAGCATGAAAAACCCAGCAGCGTTGCAGTTCTTGACATAAACCAGTGTGCCTGGCACCTATTACCATACTCCGATCAAAGGCACTTCAATCTTTTGTCTTTCCCATTCACCCTCTGAATGGCACACATACACAATCCATGTCTCAATTGTCTCAAGGCATAAACATCTTTCTTTAACCTGTCTCCTCCCCTTCATCTATACTTATTGAAGTGGATTTAACAAGTGACATCAATAAGAGATCATAGTTTTCTGGTCAGTCTATGTGTTACGCGGAGTGGAACAGGGGAACCCAAGAGCAGACTCAGACAAGAAACACAGGGGGAGATGGAGTGCAGGTCAGGGGAAGCTCGGGTGGGTTGCAGGAAACCAGGTGTGGTGGCTGAGGCTGGAGCGAGAGGGTTGGGACAGGGTAAGCAGGTCCGGAGGGGAATCCAAGGGAGTAGTGGAGTGGGGAATCCAGGACAGAGTAGCAGGATGATGAGACGTGGGACTGAAGACAGGGACCAGAGTCAGAGTGGGCAGAATGAGCAGATATTCCAATCTGGCAGTGTGGATGTGGCAGGGCTGAGTATTTGTAGAGGTCTTGATTATGGAACAGGTTGGAGCTGGTGGGGATCTGCTCTGACTCCAGCACACCTGTCTCCGCCCACATAATCACACACACAGAGAGAGGGAGAGGGAGAGAGTACTGGGGGAGAGGCGACAGGTCAAGGAGACAGAGGATGAGCAGTAAAGGGCATTGCAGGAGCAGATGTGACACTATGTCATGGTAAGAGTTCATAATGTTTTGATGTTTTGTGTATGGTGAGCAATATGTTAGGAATATCGAATCGCAATACATATAGAATTGGCACCTAAGTATAGTGATAATATCGTATCGTGAGGTCCCTGGCCATTCCCAGCCCTAATGACAACCTAATTCCAACAATCACATCAAACATTCTGAACTTCATAACTCATCTTTCTTTCTAGAGAGTGGCTGATTTTGACATTTTCTCTGAGTTTACTCTGTGTATTTGCGATGGCTTTGAAGTGTAGTACTGCAGTAGATCTTGTCTGGAGGAGGCTGGTTCGATGAGACTGAAGACAGAAAGCTGGAGAGAGCAAGTTCTGTGATGTTGGGTGTTGGAAGAATTGGGCCTGCTACTGAAGATCAGCTTGAAAGGCCTTATACTGGTGAAGTGATGAGAAGGGACACTGGGGCTAGGAGGGGGTCTGAGAAAGGCTTTGGGAAAACACCACAATGTAATACTTGCATTTTACCTGAATGAAAATATGATTCTGAGACTAATGGCCTAAACTCAGCAAAGGCAAGCATGCGAGGCGTCCATGATTTATTTTAGAATGCATTGTTTTAAATTATAATGACACAACCGAATCCGGGCAGGTGTGTTGTCCTCTTTGATGCCTCGCTTAATTCAAATTTTATCGTTGGCGCTGTAGTCGCACAAAATACTTTTTGTGTTGGAAGAGGTAGCTAAGAGTTGAGGCTTTACCACACGTGCTAAATTAGACCAATTGCTTTAAGAGTCATGTTTCTTTTTCCTCAGGCCATGGTTGCTTTGGAGCTTGATGTTGACCAGGCCAAGATGAAGGGAGCTGGTCAGACCAAGACCAGTAGATCAGTCCATGGGCCCTTTCTTCAATTGTAAGAAACTTGAGTATACTACAGTACAGTAGACCACAGTAGAGTACAGTACAGTAGAGTACATACAGTACAGTAGGATACAGTACAGTATAGTAGAGCACAGTATAGTACAGTACAGTGGGCTACAGTATGGTAGGACAGTACAGTGGAGTACAGTGCACTATAGCACATTATAGACGTCTATGTTTTGGCCAAATAGATGTCAATGTTTGGCTCTTGGAAGGCTGGATCCCTTGCTGACTATGCATCTCAAAACTCTACCAACATGGTGGTCCTCTGTGGCTCATGCAACTTTAAGTTGGAGATAGCCCCAATGGTGCTGCCCGTGCTGTGACAGACTGAATAGTGGCACAGACACAAACACGAGAGCTCGATATATCTCTATGGTTTCAATTGTTTTGGTTGTGACAGTTTCGGTTTGGACAATTTGGACTTATTTTGGACTTTAAAGGAGCTCCATAGTTAACACATTGCTGGTTATCTTTAATTTGGACAGATACTTTATATATTTCTTGATATATCAGAATTTTGGTGGTGACTCTTCTTAAAAATTCATTAAGATTGACCAACTTGCTCACTAATTATCTCCAAAATGTTTGCAGATGGACTCCTCACCATGTGGCCATAGTGGAGAAGGGTGTAATCACCTGGTGATGTTTGTAGGGTTGTGGATTAAGGCACATTCATTTTACAGTCTCTTAAAGTGTGTGTTTCGGTAGTGACAGCAAAAGTGGAGACAGCTTTTTTCAGAGAAAGATGTTTTAAAATGAACAAAACAAATAATTTGATCAGTATCTTTCAATGTAATAATAGAACAACTCAATATGTTCTATTGAAATAATAGTGTCAATTTTTTTAAACAAAAATCATTCATTGCCTTATTTTCAAACATAAAGTTTAGGAGTCAGGGTTTGGGACAGCCACCTCACAATAGAAATAGGTGTATAAAACAATGACTTTGTACCACACAGAACAAAAATATAAACACAACATTTAAAGTGTGTTTCATGTTTCATGAGCTGAATTAAAAGTTTGCAGAAATGTTCCATATGCACAAAAAGCTTATTTCTCTCGAATTCTGGGCACAAATATGCTTAAATCCCTGTTAGTGAGCATTTGTAAGGGACAATAAAAGGCCACTCTAAAATGTTCAGTTTGGTCACACAACACAATGCGACAGAATTCTCAAGTTTTGAGATTGGCATACTGACTGCAGGAATATCCACCAGACCTGTTGCCAGAAAATGTAATGTTAATTTCTCTACCATAAGCCGCCACCAACATAATTTTTGAGAAATTGGCAGCACGTCCAACTGGCCTCACAACCACAGACCATGTGTATGGTGTGTTGTGTGCGAGTGGTTTGCTGATGTCTACGTTGTGAACAGAGTGCCCCATTGTAGTGGTGGGGTTATGGTATGAGCAGGCATATGGACAATGAACACCATTGCATTTTATCGATGGCAATTTGAACCCACAAAAAAACATGACGAGACCCTGAGATCAATTGTAAGGCACATTTTTAAAAAGATATCTGTGACCAACAGATGCATATTTGTATTCCCAGTCATGTAAAACCATAGATTAGGGCCTAATGAATTTATTTCAATTGACTGATTTCCTTATATGAGCTGTAACTCAGTGAACTCAATGAAATTGTTGCATGTTACGTTTATATTGTAGTTCAGTATATATTAATTGAACAATATGTTTGTTATTGCATTGGATTGAATTCGAACATATGATGTTAATGAATGTCCTGAGTTTGGAGACAACTGTTTTTTAAAATGTTTTTTGGGGGTGGGACAGCAATTTACACCACTCCTGTAGAATCACCCAGGTAACAAAAATCTAAACCTTTTTCACAAGTAATAACATAACGCAGATGTGTAGTTAAATCAAACACGGAAGTAGAAAGGTTGAAAGGAGCCCTGCACACTGTCCATCTCTCTCTTTAGCCAGACAGACTAGTCAGTGTTAGTCATGACTTTTATCAGTTTTACATTGATGACCTCAACCTCTGTGCCAAGAATAGACTTTTTCCACATTTATATCTTTGTTGTTAAGTTTTCATGATATAAAAATCTTTGCGCCTCAGTTGGCAGCTAATGGATATGTCCTGTCATGCTTTCAGCTGAACTCACTATATTGATGACACTGGTATACTGTGAATGGAGAAATTATCCCACATAGACATCTAAACCAATCATCAACTTGACCATATTAGTAGTGATGTCATAAAGGAGGGTTGACCATATCATTTAAATGAATTCTGTTCTATTGATTCTATGGGGCAGGACTTGTTGGCAGCCGTCTGTGACATCATAATCCACTGTATGGCACTACCATGACAACTTAATTCCAATTCTGAACCTCATAACTCATCTTTCTGTCTAGAGAGTGGTTGATTTTGACATTTTTGCTGAGTTTACTCCTTGCACTTGCGATGGCTTTGAAGTGTAGTACTGTTGTTTTGTTGGTGGCTCTTTACATGGTGGCGTTACACGCTGGACTCCCTGACAGACTCCCAGATGGCGAGGTACTTCGGGACACCCTGTTACCCCCCATGATCCCTAAGGAGTGGGCCGCCACCCCTCAACTCCAGACCGACACTTACACCATTCTGAATATCCTGTACAAACGACACTTGGCAACTGAAGAGTACACGACCACCACCAAGACCGGACAGACTTTGACCCAGACAACCCAAACTGATGCTACGCCTAGCTTTGAATTCCTGAGGACCCGTGTGGCTGACCTCCAGACTTTGGAGAATGCTGGTGTGAGTGAGATTGTCTGGAGGAGGCTGGTTCGATTGATTAATGAGACTGAAGACCAAAAGCTGGAGACAGCAGGTTCTGTGATGTTGGGTCTCTCCTGTGTGCTGGGAGGACTGGGCCTGCTACTGAAGATCAGCTTGAAAGGCCTTATGCTGGTAAAGTGATGAGAAGGGACACTGGGGCTAGGCGGGGGTCTGAGAAAGGCTTTGGGAAAACACCACAATGTTATACTTGTATTTTACCTGAAATATGATTCTGACTAATGGCCTAAACTCATCAAAGGTGAGTGTGCGAGGCGTGTGTGATTTATTTTAGAATGCATTGTTTAGAATTATAATGACCCAACTGAAGCCGGGCAGGTGGGTGGGTTGTCCGATTTGATGCCTCGCTTAACTAGAACTTGTCTCTATTTTTATTTCGCTTGCGCTGTAGACACGCAAAACCATACTTAATTAAAACATTTTCAAACTCATTTGAATTGGAAGAGGTAGCTAATAGTTGAGGCTTTACCATACATGCTAAATTAGACCAATTCATCCACTTATGGAAACACAACATTGCTTTCAACAAAGATGATTGGAGATATGGGCTATCCTGCTAGCATTCAGTCACTGCTCTGACTGTCCTTTCCACCCGCCTTGCTCTGCCTGTCCTTTCCACCCGCTTTGCTCTGCCTGTCCTTTCCACCCGCCTTGCTCTGCCTGTCCTTTCCACCCGCCTTGCTCTGCCTGTCCTTTCCACCCGCCTTGCTCTGCCTGTCCTTTCCACCCGCCTTGCTCTGCCTGTCCTTTCCACCCGCCTTGCTCTGCCTGTCCTTTCCACCCGCCTTGCTCTGTCTGTCCTTTCCACCCGCCTTGCTCTGCTTGCTCTGCCGCCTGCTTCTGGTGAGTTTTTCACTTAAGAGCCATGTTTCTTTTTCCTCAGGCCATGGTTGCTTTGGAGCCTGATGTTGACCAGGCCAAGATGAAGGGAGCTGGTCAGACAGACTCCTGTATTGATGCTGCATCTACTCCAGTGTTGACCTTCAAGAACAGTGGCTCTAACAAGAAGAGAGGCCGACTCTCCAAGAGGAGACACCACTGAATACCCTGCTGCAAATATGGGCCATTATTCTTTTTGCACTTGAAAAATGTTGATAAAGATTTAGCTTATTACTATACTTGCTGTTTCTGTTCCATAATTTCTCTCATTGCATATTTTTGGGAGAAGTTTAGTAGTTCTCAAATAACCTCATTCAGCTGGGCACAAAAACAAGACAAGAGGTTGCTTTACAGTGGAGCATTAAGGAGTGTGGACCCACATATTAAAAACAGTTGGTAGGTAACAAAAACTGACACTGTGTATCCGCCCAAAAGGACATCTACTTTTATAGTGCAATGTTTCAGTCACATAGACCTTGGTCATGCATCATCTAAGTGATATTGAGAATGAGGATGCAGAGGAGGTAGCCTACACAGCAGCTTGGCATTGTGGTCATCTGTCATCATGCCCTGAGTTCACAGTGAAGCACTCCACTCACCCTCTCTCTCCCTCTTCCTTTAGTCTCGCTCACCTCTTTCTCGTCTCCTTCTCTTTCGCTCCTTCTCTCTGAGGATATGGGGACGAGCAAGACGTATTGGTCCTGATGGAACAGAGAAGGGGCCTGAACTGAACCAGAATTGACCCGGCGACAACCAAGACTAAACACTTTTGGAATGTGTCTGACGATGAGAATGCCAAAGAAAATGTTTTATATATATTTATAGAAGTCTACACATTTGGAGTGTGCATGTGGAGGCTGTGTGTTTGTGCATCAGTGTGAGTTGTGTGTATTTAGTGGCTTTAGTAATTGCGACAGGGTCAAGGCCAAGCCACATCATGTTGCCCCTGATTATATCGCAATTATGTTATTGATTCTGAAACAAAAGTGCCCAACAATGGTTTGATAAGAATAATACCTTTTGTTTAATGAGACTTGCTGTAACTCCTGTGTTCATTCAATTAGTTAACAGGTCCTCTATTCAGTCTGGGGCACCCCATCCCTAATTTTCCCAAATCAGACTCACCCCCGCCCCTCACTGCCCCCACCCCCACCCTGCAGCGTCCCCACATCGGGGCCTCGGCAACATTCAGGACACAGAACACAGAACACAGAACACAGGCTCCACCCCCCCCCCCAGACTGACACCCCACCCATTTGATTGTGACTGACAGCGTCTTTGTTCCATTGTCCGTAGCTGTCGCCTCTGATGAAGACACACACACACACACACAGAGACCTATGTAGCTCCCCTCACTGCGCAGTGCACAGAAAGACCTGGCTGCTACCGCTGTGAAATACGTGGCGTACTGCTGATTAGGTCTACACATCCAGGATCCTCTGGGTACCACCTCTACAGACAGGGACTCTACAGGCAGACCTGGGCTTCCTCTCTATAGGTCTCTCTGTCTCTCTCTCTTTCCCTTTCTCTCACGCTCTTGGTTTCTGTGTCTCTCTCTCCGTCTCGCTCTCTCAGTGAACTGGGGGTCCAGGGCTGAGGGTCTGAGGCTGAGGGTGTGAGGGAGACAGCTGGTGAGGGAGGCTCTGGGGTGCAGTGGGGCCGTTTGTGAGGAGGAGGTTGTCATTAACAGGGCTCACCCCTCCTCAGGGATGGGAACCAGGTCATATTCTCTCACATGGCACAAAGCAGGGTGTGTGTGTGTGGGGGGGGGGGAGCAGGCCATGACCTCTTTTTATCCATCAACAGATCACCAGCTTGGTCCACACACACACACTGCACACAAGCAGATGCAAAAGAACGCAGGCGCACACACACACGGACACTTAACAGCAGGACTAGGCCTATTGGCTATGAGTGTAAGGAGACAGATCTCAGATTAGTTTACATTTCCATGGTCATTTCTCTCACACACTATCATTCACTGGTTCTCCAGCCGAACCACACACAGAACAACTTTCAACACCAGTGGTTGGAAACATCCACTCAGACCCTAGAAAAAACATTATCCAGTCCCGGCCCACAGAGACAGTAACTTCAATGAACAATAACCTTAATCAAGACTTACAACCCCCCCCCCCCCCCCCCACCGAAAACAAACCAACATCACATGACTACAATGATCTCCATCCCTAGACTACAGTATAATACTCTCAACAGGTCTCCTGCTCATTGAGCTGTGCGTGCTGTGGCGTCTATAGTGGAATCGCCACCCCAAGCTGACGGTACAGCTAGAGAGAACACACAGTGATCTAGTGCCCCCAACTGGTTCACATAGAGTCCTGCAGGCCCAATGGAATCCATGCTCTCTGGAAACTCCTCCAAAGACATTGAGCTAAACGCCTCATCATTACAGCACCGTTAAGAAAAAGGCTGTCTCTTTCAGAGTAAATCAAGAAGTTTATTTCTAAATCAATGAATTACTTTCAAAAATAAGATATTAACAATCTATCCATTCATAAATTTGAAAAAAAACACACATTCAGTTTATAAAAAGATGCAGAAATAATATGATTAAACAGCAAAACAATGCAATTATGAAGACAAACATCAAATCAAATGTACAATGAAGGAATCTAGTAGATAACTTCGTAACTCAGAGCTAAATACTGCATTGTACTAAGAGTTTAGCAAGGCCTGAGTCTTAAGTTCATTGGGTGCTACGTTACGCTTTCACTGTGATTGTAATGCTGTTGTTCGTTTGTTATTCTTTGTAACTGCTTAAGTTATGTGTGCTTTGTTTTTCCATCCACAGACAGATAGACAGATAGACAAACAGATAGACAGATGGAAGGACAGTGTCATTGCCCAGCAGCACCTCCAAAGACCGGGACGGAGGAGATGCCTGGCTGTGTTTTTGGGTAAGTTGTTTGTGTGTGATCATGTGTATGTATGAAGAGGGCCAGGAGTTTTTCCCGATCACATGATCTGACCAGAAAAAAACTCTTAGCCCCATGTATGAGGTCACACTGTACTGTCTGTGTTTGTGCAATTGTGCGTGTTGCCTGGCCAAAGATTATCCTGGTTCTCTCCCCGAGAACTACATGCCCCCTCCTTCCCCCAGGTGGTCCAGGTTTGGGTGTCAATAATTCAGCTACACCACTGTATATTTCTCATAGGGTGCATCCAAAATGGCACCCTATCCCTATATAATACACTACTTTTCACCCTGGTAGTGCACAATATAGGGAATAGGGTTCCATGTCAGACCCAGTCTCAGTTTGGTGAGATGGTGCGTCGGCGCAGGCAGCTGCAGGTCAAGCACTTAAGGATGCTCATGGTGATGTGCATGAGGGGGCCGAAGTTGAACAGCAGGTTGTAGAAGGTATTGACTGACAGGCCTCCTGTCTCGTCGGCGTACTTCATGGCCACGATGGGTGTGTACAGGCTGTTGGTCAGGTTCCTGAAGCGAGGGTTCCTTGACTCAATCACATTCTTAGTACACTACATGGGAGAGGGAGAGAGAGGACATCATTGAGTGTTTATAGCACACCTTGAGTTTTGAGTTTCTTTCAAATTCTTTGTGTTTTTTGGTCTGGAGTGCCAGATGGGATTGGATTTGCACTTTCGGGACTATTCCATTGGTTCCATTACACTAGGCAAACTGAAATCCCATGAACCAAAGGGTGACACAGGGAGGGGAGCGTGTTCACGAACCTTGGCGATGTCCTCTGGGGTCTGACCCATGGCCTCAAAGATATCCTTGGAGGAGGGCAGGTAAACATCTTTAAAGTAGCGCACTGTGTCTGCATCAGCTCCTGGGTACTCCATCTTGGCCACGTCCTCCATCATCTTCGTCTCAAACTCCGTGTGCACCGGCCCTGGCTCAATCATGGACAAACTGACCGGAGAGAATAGAATAAATCTTTATTAATCTATTGCACAGTAACGATAATTCTTTCATTTTGCTGGCACGGTAACCAGGTAATTGAACGCCCACTGTGAGCGATACCAAGAGATGTAATGACAGAAACACAATAGGAGTACAAGACAGACTGAGAGGAACTCACTGGACGTTGAACTTGAGCAGTTGGACAGCCATACTCTCACAGAAGCCCTCCATGGCGAACTTGGAGGCAGTGTAGACATCGTTGAACACCACACCTACAGGCAGAGCAGACTCAGGGTCAGGAGGAATGGTAGTCAGAGAGCAGAACCGGAATCTACAGCTTTTACAGTTCGACCGCTGGTCCAGATCTGTATGTGCGCTAGCCAACGCCTCAATCATTGGCATGCCAGTCTTACCCTGTAGACCCATAACACTGCTCATGACCACGATGTGTCCCGCCCGCCTCTTCTTCATGTCAGGCATGACCTCTTTAATCATCCTCACCACGCCAAAGAAGTTGGTCTCAAACACCCTCTTCATGTCCTCCATACAGATGCTTTCCACGGGTCCCAACAAGCCCACACCTGCATTGTTGACTGAGGGGAGACAAGGGTTATAGGCCTGTAGTTACACTACCGATGCTATACAGATACTACACTGTAGCCTTCTGTACAGACACCTATCATTAAGGTTTAGAGTTGAGGCGGGGGATTAAAAATACAAATAAATGAAATACAAATATAGGACAAAAAACACATCACGACAAGAGAGACAACACAACACTACATACAGAGAGACCTAAGACAACAACATAGCATTGCAGCAAACACATGACAACACAGCATGATAGCAACACAACATGACAACAACATGGTAGCAACACAACATAATAATAATAATAATAATACAACATGACAACAACATGGTAGCAACACAACATGACAACAACATGGTAGCAACACAACATGACAACAACATGGTAGCAACACAACATGACAACAACATGGTAGCAACACAACATGACAACAACATGATAGCAACACAACATGACAACAACATGGTAGCAACACAACATAATAATAATAATAATAATACAACATGACAACAACATGGTAGCAACACAACATGACAACAACATGGTAGCAACACAACATGACAACAACATGGTAGCAACACAACATGACAACAACATGGTAGCAACACAACATGACAACAACATGGTAGCAACACAACATGACAACAACATGGTAGCAACACAACATGACAACAACATGATAGCAACACAACATAATAATAATAATAATAATACAACATGACAACAACATGATAGCAACACAACATGACAACAACATGGTAGCAACACAACATGACAACAACATGATAGCAACACAACATGACAACAACATGATAGCAACACAACATGACAACAACATGGTAGCAACACAACATAATAATAATAATAATAATACAACATGACAACAACATGGTAGCAACACAACATGACAACAACATGGTAGCAACACAACATGACAACAACATGGTAGCAACACAACATGACAACAACATGGTAGCAACACAACATGACAACAACATGGTAGCAACACAACATGACAACAACATGGTAGCAACACAACATGACAACAACATGGTAGCAACACAACATGACAACAACATGGTAGCAACACAACATGACAACAACATGATAGCAACACAACATAATAATAATAATAATAATACAACATGACAACAACATGATAGCAACACAACATGACAACAACATGGTAGCAACACAACATGACAACAACATGATAGCAACACAACATGACAACAACATGATAGCAACACAACATGACAACAACATGGTAGCAACACACAACATGACAACAACATGGTAGCAACACAACATGACAACAACATGGTAGCAACACAACATGACAACAACATGGTAGCAACACAACATGACACAACATGACAACAACATGACAACAACATGATAGCAACACAACATGACAAACAACAACACAACATGACAACAACATATAGCAACACAACATGACAACAACATGATAGCAACATGACAACAACATGATAGCAACACAACATAATAATAATAATAATAATACAACATGACAACAACATGGTAGGAACACAACATGACAACAACATGGTAGCAACACAACATGACAACAACATGGTAGCAACACAACATGACAACAACATGGTAGCAACACAACATGACAACAACATGGTAGCAACACAACATGACAACAACATGGTAGCAACACAACATGACAACAACATGATAGCAACACAACATGACAACAACATGATAGCAACACAACATGACAACAACATGGTAGCAACACAACATAATAATAATAATAATAATACAACATGACAACAACATGGTAGCAACACAACATGACAACAACATGGTAGCAACACAACATGACAACAACATGGTAGCAACACAACATGACAACAACATGGTAGCAACACAACATGACAACAACATGGTAGCAACACAACATGACAACAACATGGTAGCAACACAACATGACAACAACATGGTAGCAACACAACATGACAACAACATGGTAGCAACACAACATTACAACAACATGGTAGCAACACAACATGACAACAACATGGTAGCAACACAACATGGCAGCAGCACAACATGGTAGCAGCACAAAACAGGGTGCAAACATTATTGGGCACAGACAACAGCAACCCGTTGGCAAGAAGGTAGAGACAACAATACATCACGCAAAGCAACCACAACTGTCAGTAAGTGTCCATGATTGAGTCTTTGAATGAAGAGACTGAGATAAAACTGTCTAGTTTGAGTGTTTCTTGCAGCTCGTTCCAGTCCCTAGCTGCAGCGAACTGAAAAGACGAGCGACCCAGGGATATGTGTGCTTTGGGGACCTTTAACAGAATGTGCCTGGCAGAACGGGTGTTGTATGTGGAGGATGAGGGCTGCAGTAGATATCTCAGATAGGGCGGAGTGAGGCCTAAGAGGGTTTTATAAATAAATATCAACCAGTGGGTCTTGCGACGGGTCTACAGAGATGACCAGTTAACAGAGGAGTATAGAGTGCAGTGATGTGTCCTATAAGGAGCATTGGTGGCATATCTGATGTCCGAATGGTAAAGGACATCTAGAGCACCCTTAGCTGCAGATCTATAAATTACGTCTCCGTAATCTAGCATAGGTAGGATGGTCATCTGAATCAGGGTTAGTTTGGCAGCTGGGGTGAAAGAGATTATGATAGAGGAAACCAAGTCTAAATTTAACTTTAGGCTGCAGCTTTGATATGTGCTGAGAGAAGGACAGTGCACCATCTAACCATACTCCCAAGTACATGTATGAGGTGACTACCTCAAGCTCAAACCCTCAGAGGTAGTAATAACACCTGCGGGGAGAGGTGCATTCTTCTTACCAAACCACATGCCTTTGTTTTGGAGGTGTTCAGGAACAAGGTTAAGGGACACTAAGAAAGCTTTGTTGTGGAGCATTTATCACAAAATCCGTGGAGGGGCCAGCTGAGTATAAGACTGTATCATCTGCATATAAATGGATGAGAAAGCTTCCTACTGCCTGAGCTATGTTGTAAATTGAGAAGAGCTTGGGGCCTAGGATTGAGCCTTAGGGTACTCCATTGGTATCAGGCAGTGGCTGAGACAGCAGATGTTCTGACTTTATACACTGCAGGCCAAAGACCAGTCAGAGACACCAATATTCTTGTGAGCCGGCCTACAAGAATGGAATTGTATATTGTATCAAAATTAAATAAATAAAGGTTCAATTTAATAAAATTAAAATAAGATTTGGCCAGGTCAATAAAAATAGCAGCACAACATTGCTTAGAATCAAGGGCAATGGTGACATCATTGAGGACCTTTAAGGTTGCAGTAACACATCCACAACCTGAGCGGAAACCAGATTGCATACCAGAGAGAATACTATAGACATTAAAAAAGCCAGAATTTGTTCTCAATTGACTTGCATAGTTATATAAAGGTTTGAATTGTATGAACACTAGTTTTGTGTCTTGAAATACTTTAGAGAAGAATGCATTATTTTTTTTCTGTGTGGGCACCCGAGTGGCGCAGCGGTCGAAGGCACTGCATCTCAGTGCAAGAGGTGTCACTACAGTCCCTGGTTTGAATCCAGGCTGTATCACATCCGGCTGCGATTGGGGGTCTCATCGAGTGGCGCACAATTGGCCCAGTGTTGTCCGGGTCTGGTCGGGGTAGGCTGTCATTGTGAATAATAATTTGTTCTTAACTGACTTGCCTAGTTAAATTAAAATGGAAACATTTAAAAACGAAATCAATTGGTCAGATAGTGATTGCACTATTCACTGTCACCACTAGGCGTCAGCACATGAATGAAATAAATAGAGAGGTGTGATGTAACAGTCTGCTGGGCTGTTTTTGTTGTATTAGGAGTAGAGGGGTAGTGTCGCGGAGTGGAGGGTCAGGAGTGAACCTATGAATAGAAACAGTTTTCCTGGAAAATCAGTCCACCAGTTGAAACAGAGGTTAGAGTTTTAAGGCGTACATATACATATATATATATATTTTTTATATTGTGTTATTGACTGTACACTTGCTTATTCCATGTGTAACTCTGTGTTGTTGTTTGTGTCACACTGCTTAGCTCTATCTTGGCCCGGTCACAGTTGTAAATGAGAACTTGTTCTCAAGTAGCCTACCTGGATAAATACATTAAAAAAACAACAACATAGGCCCTAGACCCTTCATATTGAACTCTGGACCTCGAAGCCAGTTCCACTGCATTTTTTCACTGTTCCTCCAGGAAACCTATTTAGACCTGGGACACTAGGTTCAATGTTGTAGGTCAGGACGTGACTAGGGGGTGTTCTAGTCTTTTCATTTCTATGTTGGTGCTCTTAGTATGGTTCCCGATCAGAGGCAGCTGATGTTCGTTGTCTCTAATTGGGGATCATACTTAAGGTGTCCCTGTTCCCACCTGCTTTGTGGGATATTGTTTTGGTTAGTGCATTGTGCGAGCACGGTTGTTATAAGTTTCACTATTAAATATAATGTGGAACTCTATACATGCTGCGCCTTGGTCCACTCATTATCAACAAACGTGACAATACCCCTGGCCTAGACGAATGCAGGATGAACGCATGGCCTGGAACACACACATTCACAAACCCACACACACGAAAAAGGCGAGGCTATTTGTCCCAAGGCCAGAGATCAGGTCATTGCCACACAAAAGGCCAGGGCAGGAGGTTTAGCTCGTTAGTTCCAGCCCTGTTAACTCACTGAGGATATCAATATGGCGGTCCTTGACACTGTTGATGCACTGCTTGACTGACTCATCACTGCACACGTCCAGAGGCAGCAGCATGAGGGTCTTCCCATACGCATCACCTGCTGCCTCCACCAGCTTATCCTTCTTCTTCAGGTCCCGCATGGTGGCAATGACTGGGAGAGAGAGAGAGAGAGAGAGAGAGAGAGAGAGAGAGAGAGAGAGAGAGAGAGAGAGAGAGAGAGAGAGAGAGAGAGAGAGAGAGAGAGAGAGAGAGAGAGAGAGAGAGAGAGAGAGAGAGAGAGAGAGAGAGAGAGAGAGAGAGAGAGAGAGAGAGAGAGAGAGAGAGAGAGAGAGAGAGAGAGAGAGAGAGAGAGAGAGCAAAAGAGAGCGAAGGAGACAGAGAGAGAGAGAGAGAGAGAGAGAGGAGACAGAGACAGAGACAGAGAGAGAGAGAGAGAGAGAGAGAGAGAGAGAGAGAGAGAGAGAGAGAGAGAGAGAGAGAGAGAGAGCAAAAGAAGGAGACAGAAGGAGACACAGAGAGAGAGAGAGAGAGAGAGAGAGAGAGAGAGAGAGAGAGAGAGAGAGAGAGAGAGAGAAAAGAGAGCAAGAGACAGAGAGAGAGAGAGAGAGAGAGAGAGAGAGAGAGAGAGAGAGAGAGAGAGAGAGAGAGAGAGAGAGAGAGAGAGAGAGAGAGAGAGAGAGCAAGAGAGAGAGAGAGAGAGAGAGAGAGAGAGAGAGAGAGAGAGAGAGAGAGAGAGAGAGAGAGAGAGAGAGAGAGAGAGAGAGAGAGAGAGAGAGAGAGAGAGAGAGAGAGAGAGAGAGAGCAAAAGAGAGAGAGAGAGAAGCAAAGAGACAGAGAGAGAGAGAGAGAGAGAGAGAGAGAGAGAGAGAGAGAAGAGAGAGAGCAAAAGAGAGAGACAGAGAGAGACAGAGAGAGAGAAAAAAACGAAAGAGAGAAAGAGAGAGAGAGAGAGAGAGAGAGAGAGAGAGAGAAAAAAGAGAGCGAAGGAGACAGAGAGAGAGAGACGAGAGAGAGAGAGAGAGAGAGAGAGAGAGAGAGAGAGAGAGAGAGAGAGAGAGAGAGAGAGAGAGAGAGAGAGAGAGAGAGAGAGAGAGAGAGAGAGAGAGAGAGAGAGAGAGAGAAAAAAAAAAAACGAAAGAGAGAAAGAGAGAGAGAGAGAGAGAGAGAGAGAGAGAGAGAGAGAGAGAGAGAGAGAGAGAGAGAGAGAGAGAGAGAGAGAGAGAGAAAAAAAAAACGAAAGAGAGAAAGAGAGAGAGAGAGAGAGGCAGAGAGAGAGAGAGAGAGGCAGAGAGAGAGACAATGTTGATGCACTGCTTGACTGACTCATCGTCTCAGCTACAAAGTGGTAGGCTAAACAAGCTCGCAGAACAGGACTGACAAGTGCTGAAGGACATAGCTCGTAAAAATCGACTGTCCTCAGTTGCAACATTCACTACCGAGTTACAAACGGACTCTGGAAGCAACGTCAGCACAAGAATTGTTCGTTGTGAGCTTCATGAAATCCATGACCAAGCAGCCGCAGACAAGCCTAAGATCACCATGCACAATGCCAAGCGTCAGCTGGAGAGGTGTAAAGCTCGCCGTCATTCGACTCTGGAAATAAGTTCTCTGGAGTGATGAATCACTCTGCACCATCTGGCAGTCCAACGGACGAATCTGGGTTTGGCAGATGCCAAATGAACGCTACCTGCCCAAATGCATAGTGACAACTGGAAAGTTTGGTGGAGGAGGGATAATCGTCTGGGCTGTTTTTCATGGTTCAGGCTAAGCCCCTTAGTTCCAGTGAAGGGAAATCTTAACGCTACAGCATACAATGACATTCTAGATGACTCTGTGCTTCCAACTTTGTGGCAACAGTTTGGAGAAGGCCCTGTTCTGTTTCAGCAGGACAATGAACCAGTGCATGGTTTGTTGAGATCGGTGTGGAAGAACTTGACTGGCCTGCACAGAGCCCTGACCTCAACCCTATCAAACACCTCTGGGATGAATTGGATTGCCAACTGTAAACCAATCACTGCACAAACTCACTAATGCTCTTGTGGCTGAATGGAAGCAAGTAGCCGCAGCAATGTTTCAACATCTAGTGGAAAGCAGCTTCAGCAAAGGGGGACTAACTCCATATTAATGCCCATGATTTTGGAATGAGATGATTGACGTGCAGGTCTCCACATACTTTTAGCCATGCAGTGTGTTTCCCATGCCAATAAAGCCCTTTGAATTGAATTGAGAGAGGGACAGAGAGATATGTGCACACTGCCCACAAAATGAGGTGGAAACGGAGCTGCACTTCCTAACCTCCTGCCCAATGTATGACCATATTAGAGACACATATTTCCCTCAGATTACACAGATCCACAAAGAATTCGAAAACAAACCCAATTTTGATAAACTCCCATATCTACCCACAGTGTGCCATCACAGCAGCAAGATTTGTGACCTGTTGCCACAAGAAAAGGGCAACCAGTGGAGAACAAACACCATTGTAAATGCAACCCTTATTTATGCTTATTTATTTTCCCTTGTGTACTTTAACCAGTATACATTGTTACAACACTGTATATATACATAATATGACATTTGTAATGTCTTTATTGTTTTGAAACCTCTGTATGTGTAATGTTTACTGTTAATATTTATTGTTTATTTCTGAGATATATGAGACTACATGGAACAGACTGATGACTGACACACGGACACACAGACACACAGCCAGCCAGCCAGCCAGCCAGCCAGCCAGCCAGCCAGCCAGCCAGCCAGCCAGCTAGCTCAGGATGGAATGCATAGGAACAGGTCAGTGGGTCTATTCCACGTCCATCCGCTTGAGTCACACACTATTGATTCCCTTTGAACTCTGGACCGGGGAGACATGAACCTACATAGAGTAACAAACAGTATCTACCATCTACAGTGTGTACAGAAAGGTTTTCCACATCTTGAGACTTGACATTCTCCATTCCAATGTTTACAGTGAGGTCAACCACCTCTGTGTTTATTGATGAGCTCTAACACAGAGATAGAGCGACAACAGTATTACACAATAGAGATCAATGGTGGAAATCAACAGCTCGAATCAGGCACTGATCTGAAGACCTGCTGTCCTTGACGCATGAAGACGTCCTCTTATCTCATCTGGTTCTGTAACCTCTGACCCAAAAACCCCCAATGACAATCCAGTATCTATGGAGTGAGTGGAAGAGCATGGAATAATGGTGTGTGACTAGAATAAGCACTGCTCATATCTACTTTACTAGTGAGGGTGTGGATGTGCTAGTAGAGAACTATGGCAGACAGTGCCAGCTTAAGGGCACGTGTTGTACACCTATGAGTAAGATCTTCATGATGAGAGAATTGTATGTGTTTCAACAGAACAACAGTTGCATTGTTCCTTCAGTTGTTGTTGGAATTATTCTTGGGCAACAGTTTAGTAAACATTCTTGAATGGAACCACACTGCCCTGAACTGGGATTGTTGAGGTTTCTCTGTAGTTGGCAAATGTCACTGCTACCAATTAATACTCAGAATAACGGCGCACTATTTAATCTGGATTTTCCTCCTGATCTTTCAGAGAGAACAGATCAAGTTATTTTCTGCAATGTGGCCTAAGATCTTCTTGTTCTTGGAAGCAGGTCACAGTTCAACGAGAATGATTCAACTCTGAGTACCGTTGAGGGAGCAGTTCATCGCTTCTGTTTGCGCTCCTCTATTTCACGGCAATAAATCCCAAAACCCCACTACCCTCAAAGAAAGAACAATTCTACGTAACCCTAGACTGACATTAATGATGGGATGTCTGTAGCTGGAAAGTGGATGACAAACGAACAATGTCCGCGACGAGCCCCGAGCTCCGCTGAGCTCCGATGAAGACTTCAAACAAGCCTTGCTAGTGAACCCTCGCTTGTACAGGTCTCAAACTTTGTCCCCCTTTCAACACTCGCTCCAGAGAGGGGACTATAGGCGCATTAGGCACGGCACTAAACCGGGGCAGCGGTCTACAATTCAGTGCGATAAAGAGGGCTTTGTACGAGAGAAGTCACTTGAAAGAGAACTGGCAGTCTCTTTTATGATCCCCGCCTGGCAAGCGGCATCCTCGCGGAGCCGTACCCCGGAAACTTTGCTTTCAGATGATAATAGCTGAATCAAGGGGGGTAGAGAACCAGAGGGCTCACGATAGGAAATATATATATTTTAAAACCCACTAGCAATAGGAGATTGAGTCTAGAAATAAAACGCGTAGGCTATAATTTTTGGGAGCAAAGGTCGAACCTGCGCGTAAAAGTTGTTTTGGATAGATAGACTAATGATGACCCTATTTCTACACAGAACATATTCCATAGGGTTCAAACAAAGATCAGAGGGATTTTAGCAGCATGTCGGATCAAGCTTCTGACGTTAAAGGCAGATAAACAATATAAAGAAAGCGCATTTACCATGGTAACGCTTCTTTTCATCTTTGGCCAGCAGGACGGCGATTCGTAACCCGATGCCGGAGGAGCAACCGGTGATCAGAACTACTTTTTGTCCACTGCTCGCCATGATTTGTCTGGTTAGGTCGTGCTCTTTAGTGGTCTTCTGCTCCGGATGGTTGATGCAGAGCGAGCTCGAGCACTGGACTTTAAAAACTAAAGCGGATCATGCAAACACAGCGGCCATGTGAGCGGGTAATTTAGTCACATGTCCTATAAAATACTTTACTAAAAAAGACGAGGCACCTCGCAAACTCGACTGCCAGCAGAATTTTAAATCGGATAAATGCTGCTTGCCCTAAATGAATGCCTGTTTTACTGTGTGTGGCAGCCTAACATATGGGTAGGGGTTACAATGATAAGCATTTTTCATGTAATTTTGAACAACAGCCTCAATAAATATTTATTTCCCAGTAGGGCCTATGTTTAATGTTGCTGTGTTTGGCTGCTTTCACATTTGTCAGACATAGGTCTACCTATTGCTGCAACCTGGTCTCAGAGCATTTCGTATTATTCTGTAGGCTACGTAAATCTGAGTTATTCATTTTGTACATACTACGTTTTGTATGGTATTACTTTGTGGATGTCCATCATCCATTTCGTATGATAGGCTATGTTACGAATTACAATTCATATGATATGTTACACATTTAATTCGTCCAATATGTTACGAATTGCAATTCATACAATATGTTACGAATTAAAAAAATGTACAGTATTCTACGGATTTTCTAAATTTATGATATGTAACAAATTCCAATTTGTTGTGGCTAGCGTTAGCAAGGTGTCTAGGTCGCTAAAGCTAACGTTATGTAACCATACCAAACTTAACATATCATACTAATTTGACCATCCCGGATTTACATTTACATTTATGTCTAGTCTATGAGACCTGCCTGATTTTATATACTGGTCATAAAACCCCGACTTGTAGGTCTACTTTTGGCTTAAAGATACAAATATTTGATAGAGTATTATTCTTACTAAAATAAATAAATATTAATGAAGAAACGTTTAAAACTACTTTAGTTAAAACCAGGCAGTTGTAGAAACCTATATCAGAATTGTGTGCTGCTATTAAGACCATTTAATTTCAATTTGACCACACAAGGTTAAAATAATGAGTACCCTATATATTCAAGTTTGAAAACAATTTAAGGTCAAGCGCAAAGTTCAATAATGTGGCGTTAGACCTACGTCACGTCACCATATTCAAATTTCACACTGGTGTGGTTTCAGTTCTCCTTCAGTAACGTTGTGTAATCTAGATGCGCTATACAGCGCTGGAGCTCTCCTGCCATCTCCTGGCAGAATTAACCGTTACACAAATACAGAATGAATGGATTTGGTTCAGACAAGGCTTCTCCCGTGAGGTCCCAAATGCAGTTATTATTCATATTCCTGTGTCGCATCCAAAGCTGAAGAAAAGTAATTGATGGTAATTCAGCCATGCTGTTTTAAGGGCAGTATTTTAAGTCTATGTAGGTAGAAGAATCAGAATGTGTTTGTAGCCAGTGCAATAGTGGTCTGTCAATTTGGAGTTATGGTTATATGTGTTGCTTTGGCTTGGAAACGGAGAGACATTGCCTCGTTTGAACATGGGAATTCTGCTCAAGGTGGGCATAGCAAGGTGTAAAGGTGCATATGATACGATTGTAAAACCAGGCTGTTTTTTGTAGCGATGGTGATTGGGTCAGAGTACAAAGGTCACACCCATGTTAGGGCTTGTTGGACACTCAATATCTCAATATGTTATTGCCACAGCTGCAAGGCCAGAGAGGTGAGCTGAAACCTTCTCTCTTCCTGTCTCTTCCTGTCTCCCTCTCAGCAAATCCATCCATCTCCTGTGCTTTGCATTTAACCTCAAACAAACCTGTGATGTACGGTATTCATGAACCCCCCTCCATCTTTACAATCCACACAACGTAACATAGGCTACAGAGATCACTATTCTTACCGCAAGATCGGTATAGAGGACACACACACACACACACACACACACACACACACACACACACACACACACACACACACACACACACACACACACACACACACACACACACACACACACACACACACACACACACACACACACACACACACACACACACCTGTTAGGACAGTTTATGAGCACAGCACGATCCAGTTAAACATGAAGAGCTTAGAGAGGATCGCTAGACTGTTTGTCTCTTCTTTCAAGTTATTTATGGACATGCCTCTGTGGCTGAAAGCCTCCCTCTCCTCCTTCTCAGGCGGTTATTCATTTCCTTCATAACTTCGAAAGGAGAAATTCTTCCTGAGGGGAGGCATATGTCAAGTATTACTGAATCATGGATGGATGCACAAATGGATGCACAACAGCCTGATAGAGTGGACACCAGTTTAGCCTTGTTGTGAAAAATGTGACAAGCACATGACACATACAAGACATGGGAGAAAATAGACAGCAGTAAAGCAGTGCAGAGAAACAGATTGTTGGGAAGCATTTTTCTACTGCCGTCGACACAGAGCATTACGTAATGTAATCCCTACCCTGAAAAAACCCAATGTCCCAACTTTTAGTCTCTGAAAAGGGAGGGGGGACCAGTGAACAACTTTTATTAGATGTTGACTGATAATGGTTAAGGTAACAATTGTTTTAAAGGGTAAATATGATTATAATGAACTGTTTACAAACTATCGATACACTCTTTATAATATCCACATGGTGCTCCCCATCTTCACAATGGATCAAAAAACAAACATTTCTAAGAATTGTACCGGTACTGTAGATCTACTTCCCAGACTTAAGACAAGAAAACACAAACCGTCAATGACACTTTACAGCCATCCTGTAACATTTGGGTGTGTGATTTGTGTTTGTGTTGCTCCAGAGACTCTGTCCATGGTGGTGGGCTGAGGCTGGGGAGTCAGTTGAGGTGAGAAGGGAAGGGGGCAGGAGCTCTGGGGGAGTTCCTGGTGTACCTTTCCCCCTGCCTAGGGAGTCTGTGGACAGGTGTGTGTGGAGGTATTCACATTAGGAGAGCTGGTATTTGAAGAGAGAGAGAGAGGTAGGTAGGTAGGTAGGTAGGTAGGTAGGTAGGTAGGTAGGTTGGTAGGTAGGTAGGTAGGTAGGTAGGTAGGTAGGTAGTAGGTAGGTAGGTAGGTAGGTAGTATGTAGGTAGGTAGGTAGGTAGGTAGGTAGGTAGGTAGGTAGGTAGGTAGGTAGGTAGGTATGTAGGTAGGTAGGTAGGTATGTAGGTAGGTAGGTAGGTAGGTAGGTAGGTAGGTAGGTAGGTATGTAAGTAGGTAGGTAGGTAGGTAGGTAGGTAGATAGGTAGATAGGTAGGTAGAAAAGGAAAGAGAGAGAGAGAAGGAGTGGTGCAAGCCCGTACACGTTGTTTTCCCCTGCCACGTGCACTCCTCCCTCTGAGCCATATATAAATCCTCCTCTTTTCTCGCTCTCCACTTTCTCCTACTCCACCTCATTCATCCTCCAAGTTGCCTCCATCTTTCAGTCCTCCTTTACCTCCCTACCGCAGACAGGTGAGATAAAGCATCATAAGGAAACGTGTTGCCAAAAGACCGCTCCCCAATCTTCTCTCTGACCTCTGACCTTTTCACTCTGACATCTCACTGTACCCTAGCTGGGCCATGCGCCATATCAGACCGTCATCCATTTCATGGGAGTTCAGTCACAGTTCTGACAGGAGACTAGAGAGAGGCAACAAATGTTCTCTCTTTTCCATATGAGGCTAATAGTCCATTTCCTGTTTGCTGAGTTGAAGGATACTTGAACGTTATGCCTTTTGGATGGAACCATCAGTTCTATTTATCCCTCAGTTCAGATTTATCTCTGACTCACTGTCAATGCTGTTTCTACTCATTTCACTGAAAATGAGAGATGATTTGGTATTTGAAGTGGAATCAATATTCTTGGTTATAATGATTTAGTTTAGGGAATAAATCCAAACACAGAGTTTCAGTGTTTGACTGAATACTCACACTATTTTAGTGCACAAATTGTGATAATACATTAACTTTGCAATGAAACATAGCATTGCTTGTCCATGTCTAAATGTGTTAGTCCAGCCTGCTCTATCCCCCTTGCCTGTAACAGTGGCCTGGCCACCAGACTGGCTGAGCTGAATGAATTTGGAGGGGACAAATGGGACTGGCTCTGAAAGCACAAACAGTGGCTGTGTGAAAGAGCCCAGTGGACTGGAATGTTTGCTGCTGGACAGGAGTGGTGCTTTCTGCTCTTTTGTGTGCAGTCTGCTGAGGAGGTGTGGAATGCAAACTTCCCAGAGGAGAACAGAGGAGGGGAAAAGTAAATGAAAGGAAAAAAGGGAAAGAGAGTGGTAGGGGGAGAGGGGGAGAGAACAAAAGCTTTAAGTAACAGAGTGGACCCAGAGAGTGAGAAGGGAGAGAGAGACAGGGATGAGACATTTGAGAGGAATCTGACAGAACCAAAGAGAAGGAGAGAGAGAAGGGACAGAGAGGGGAGGAGGAACAGAGAGAAGGAGAGAGAGTAGGGACATAGAGAGGGAGAGAGCGGAGAATGAGAGTGGTGGCGATTGTTTGAGCAGATTGTTAATGAGACTTGATCCTAAATGTTAAGTAGCTGAATCATCCCCCATCAGCAATTATTTTCATTAACACCCCCTACAAACCCAAATCTGACCTGGTATTTTATACGAGCTGTCAGAATGGTTTTAATAGTCCAGTAACTCTTCTCTTTCTCTCCAGCTCAAATGCACTGTGTCATTTCCCTACTGCCCTACTAAGCAAAAAGGCATTAACTGCTCATAGTGTAGAACTGAGTAAAATGAACAAATTCTTATTTACAATGACAGCCTAAGAACAGTGGGTTAACTACCTTGTTCAGAGGCAGAACAACAGATGTTTACCTTGTCAGATCGGTTACTGGCCCAACGCTCTAACCACTAGAATACCTGCCGCTGTTTACCTTGTCAGATCGGTTACTGGCCCAACGCTCTAACCACTAGACTACCTGCCACTGTTTACCTTGTCAGATCGGTTACTGGCCAAACGCTCTAACCACTAGACTACCTGCCGCTGTTTACCTTGTCAGATCGGTTACTGGCCCAACACTCTAACCACTAGGCTACCTGCCACTGTTTACCTTGTCAGATCGGTTACTGGCCCAACGCTCTAACCACTAGACTACCTGCCACTGTTTACCTTGTCAGATCGGTTACTGGCCCAACGCTCTAACCACTAGACTACCTGCCGCTGTTTACCTTGTCAGATCGGTTACTGGCCCAACGCTCTAACCACTAGACTACCTGCCGCTGTTTACCTTGTCAGATCGGTTACTGGCCCAACGCTCTCAACCACTAGACTACCTGCCGCTGTTTACCTTGTCAGATCGGTTACTGGCCCAACGCTCTAACCACTAGACTACCTGCCGCTGTTTACCTTGTCAGATCGGTTACTGGCCCAACGCTCTAACCACTAGACTACCTGCCGCTGTTTACCTTGTCAGATCGGTTACTGGCCCAACGCTCTAACCACTAGACTACCTGCCGCTGTTTACCTTGTCAGATCGGTTACTGGCTCAACGCTCTAACCACTAGACTACCTGCCGCTGTTTACCTTGTCAGATCGGTTTCTGGCTCAACGCTCTAACCGCTAGACTACCTGCCGCTGTTTACCTTGTCAGATCGGTTACTGGCCCAACGCTCTAACCGCTAGACTACCTGCCGCTGTTTACCTTGTCAGATCGGTTACTGGCCCAACGCTCTAACCGCTAGACTACCTGCCGCTGTTTACCTTGTCAGATCGGTTACTGGCCCAACGCTCTAACCCCTAGACTACCTGCCGCTGTTTACCTTGTCAGATCGGTTACTGGCCCAACGCTCTAACTGCTAGACTACCTGCCGCTGTTTACCTTGTCAGATCGGTTACTGGCCCAACGCTCTAACCGCTAGACTACCTGCCGCTGTTTACCTTGTCAGATCGGTTACTGGCCCAACGCTCTAACCACTAGACTACCTGCCGCTGTTTACCTTGTCAGATCGGTTACTGGCCCAACGCTCTAACCACTAGACTACCTGCAGCTGTTTACCTTGTCAGATCGGTTACTGGCCCAACGCTCTAACCACTAGACTACCTGCCGCTGTTTACCTTGTCAGATCGGTTACTGGCCCAACGCTCTAACCACTAGACTACCTGCCGCTGTTTACCTTGGTTTCACAGTACCTTTATGCAGTTACTGCTAACATCACCCCAATTTCCCCCAAAACACAATACAATAGAGGCAGGATACTTATCCACACGATTAAGCACGTATTTAATGTAGCAAAAATGACATTAACTCATTTTCGACCAAACGAGCAGTTACTGCACTTGTGCTTGGTAGGGCTCTATTACAATGGACCTAAACTGAACTAGGAAAAAGTCAAAATTAGTCACTCCCCTGTTAAGACAGTATATGAGTCACTTCCTGACCTGATCTCATTTAGGGAGGCACAGAAGTCTTGTGTATTTTCCCATGATAGACATGTTACAGTATCCAGTCACTGGTCCCACTAACCTCTGTACACATCCAGTCCTTAGCAACACAGACCTCCATCCCCCACAGTGTGGTTTACGCAGTCATGAGTTCACCAGGCGGGGACTTTCTAATGACATGTTATATGAATGTGACCAGTGATGGATCGAGTCAAAGGCAACGACTGCCAACAGATCTGATCTATAGTCTCAGGTGGGTTTTATAGAGGAAGCTTGTTGGAAGGGAATTGGTCAATGAAATGTCCACATTGACCACATGACCAAGAGTACACACTTTGACCAACTTCGAACATGACAGAACCACCCAGATGTGTGCAAGTGCCTGAGACGGAACAAGGCAATGATATATTATGATATTGGTGGTGGAACGTGATGTTTTCATTCACTGTGCCCCCGGCCAGCTACCTTAGATACGAGGTGCTTTGATTTAGATCAGCAGGTGTGGTGTGAAGATCGTTTAGCACTGTGATCATATGTAAACCTCAGTGTCCACTGTGACATATGGAACTAATTGTAGAAGTATATCTGCGTGATCTAGTCTGTATCACCAGCAGTCAGAGAGCTCTGTACCAGGATGGATGCTCCATCATCTAATCCCCGACTGTGGGATGTACGGCGCCCTCAGAAAGTATTCAGACCCCTTTCCCACGTTTGGTTCCTGTCATGTTTTGTCATTGATTATCATGTCTTGTCTCTGTGCTTCCCTTCTATTCGTTTCCCTCTGCTGGTCTTATTAGGTTCTTTCCCTCTTTCTATCCCTCTCTCTCCCCCTCCCTCTCTCCCTCTCTCGCTCTCTCTCTCTATCGTTCCGTTCCTGCTCCCTGCTGTTCCTCATTCTCCTAACTACCTCATTTACTCTTTTCACACCTGTCCCCTATTTTGCCCTCTGATTAGAGTCCCTATTTCTCCCTCTGTTTTCCGCTTCTGTCCTTGTCGGATCCTTGTATGATGTTCGCTGTTCTGTGTCCTTGTTCCGCCCTGTCGTGTTTTACCTTCTTCAGATGCTGCGTGTGAGCAGGTGTCAATGTCAGCTAGACTGCCTTCCCGCCCTGCAGTCTGTGGTCGCGTCTCCAGTCATTCCTCTCTACTGACGAGTGGATTTCAGTTTTCCTGTTTTTGCTTTCACCTAGATAATATCCAGGATTATCGCTTTTGTCTAAGACTGGAATAAAGACTCTGTTTTCGTTAAGTCGCTTTTGGGTCCTCATTCACCTGCATAACAGAAGGATCCGACCAAGAATGGACCCAGCGACTACGGATTCTCACAACACTGCCGTCGAGATCCAGGGAGCAATGCTCGGCAGACACGAGCAGGAATTGTCTGCTGCTCGTCATTCCGTTGAGACCCTGGCCGCTCAGGTTTCCGACCTCTCAGGACAGTTTCAGAGTATTCGTCTCGTGCCACCAGCTACTTCCTGGTCTTCCGAGTCTCCGGAACCTAGGGTTAATAACCCACCATGTTACTCTGGGCAGCCCACTGAGTGCCGCTCCTTTCTCACCCAGTGTGATATTGTGTTCTCTCTCCAACCCAACACATACTCAAGAGAGAGAGCTCGGATCGCTTACGTCATTTCACTCCTTACTGGTCGGGCTCGGAGTGGGGCACAGCTATCTGGGAGGCAAGGGCTGAGTGTTCTAACAATTATCTGAACTTTAAAGAGGAGATGATACGGGTTTTTGATCGTTCAGTTTTTGGTAAGGAGGCTTCCAGGGCCCTGGCTTCCCTATGTCAAGGTGATCGATCCATAACGGATTACTCTATAGAGTTTCGCACTCTTGCTGCCTCCAGTGACTGGAACGAGCCGGCGTTGCTCGCTCGTTTTCTGGAGGGACTCAGCTGAGGTTAAAGATGAGATTCTCTCCCGGGAGGTTCCTTCCAGCGTGGACTCTTTGATTGCACTCGCCATCCGCATAGAACGACGGGTAGATCTTCGTCACCGAGCTCGTGGAAGAGAGCTCGCGTTAACGGTGTTCCCCCTCTCCGCATCTCAACCATCTCCTTCCTCCGGCTCAGAGACTGAGCCCATGCAGCTGGGAGGTATTCGCATCTCGACTAAGGAGAGGGTTACGGAGGATCACCAACCGCCTTTGCCTCTATTGCGGTTCTGCTGGACATTTTGTCATTTCATGTCCAGTAAAAGCCAGAGCTCATCAGTAAGCGGAGGGCTACTGGTGAGCGCTACTACTCAGGTCTCTCCATCAAGATCCTGTACTACCTTGTCGGTCCATCTACGCTGGACCGGTTCGGCTTTCCTGCAGTGCCTTGATAGACTCTGGGGCTGAGGGTTGTTTTATGGACGAAGCATGGGCTCGGAAACATGACATTCCTCTCAGACAGTTAGGGAAGCCCACGCCCATGTTCGCCTTAGATGGTAGTCTTCTCCCAGTATCAGATGTGAGACACTACCTTTAACCCTCACAGTATCTGGTAACCACAGTGAGACCATTTCCTTTTTGATTTTTCGTTCACCTTTTACACCTGTTGTTTTGGGTCATCCCTGGCTAGTATGTCATAATCCTTCTATTAATTGGTCTAGTAATTCTATCCTATCCTGGAACGTTTCTTGTCATGTGAAGTGTTTAATGTCTGCTATCCCTCCTGTTTCTTCTGTCCCCTCTTCTCAGGAGGAACCTGGTGATTTGACAGGAGTGCCGGAGGAATATCATGATCTGCGCACGGTCTTCAGTCGGTCCAGAGCCAACTCCCTTCCTCCTCACCGGTCGTATGATTGTTGTATTGATCTCCTTCCGGGGACCACTCCCCCTCGGGGTAGACTATACTCTCTGTCGGCTCCCGAACGTAAGGCTCTCGAGGATTATTTGTCTGTTTCTCTCGACACCGGTACCGTGGTGCCTTCTTCCTCTCCCGCCGGAGCGGGTTTTTTTGTTAAGAAGAAGGACGGTACTCTGCGCCCCTGCGTGGATTATCGAGGGCTGAATGACATAACGGTTAAGAATCGTTATCCGCTTCCCCTTATGTCGTCAGCCATCGAAATTCTGCAGGGAGCCAGGTTCTTTACTAAGTTGGACCTTCGTAACGCTTACCATCTCGTGCGCATCAGAGAGGGGGACGAGTGGAAAACGGCGTTTAACACTCCGTTAGGGCATTTTGAATACCGGGTTCTGCCGTTCGGTCTCGCTAATGCTCCAGCTGTCTTTCAGGCATTAGTTAATGATGTACTGAGAGACATGCTGAACATCTTTGTTTTCGTCTACCTTGACGATATCCTGATTTTTTCACCGTCACTCGAGATTCATGTTCAGCACGTTCGACGTGTACTCCAGCGCCTTTTAGAGAATTGTCTCTACGTGAAGGCTGAGAAGTGCGCTTTCCATGTCTCCTCTGTCACATTTCTCGGTTCTGTTATTTCCGCTGAAGGCATTCAGATGGATCCCGCTAAGGTCCAGGCTGTCAGTGATTGGCCCGTTCCAAGGTCACGTGTCGAGTTGCAGCGCTTTCTAGGTTTCGCTAATTTCTATCGGCGTTTCATTCGTACTCAAGTTGCTGCCCCTCTCACAGCTCTTACTTCTGTCAAGACGTGCTTTAAGTGGTCCGGTTCCGCCCAGGGAGCTTTTGATCTCCTCAAGAAGCGTTTTACATCCGCTCCTATCCTTGTTACTCCTGACGTCACTAAACAATTCATTGTCGAGGTTGACGCTTCAGAGGTGGGCGTGGGAGCCATCCTATCCCAGCGCTTCCATTCTGACGATAAGGTCCATCCTTGCGCTTATTTTTCTCATCGCCTGTCAGCCATCGGAACGCAACTATGATGTGGGTAACCGCGAACTGCTCGCCATCCCTAGCCCTAGGCGAATGGCGACAGTGGTTGGAGGGGGCGACCGTTCCTTTTGTCGTTTGGACTGACCATAAGAACCTTGAGTACATCCGTTCTGCCAAACGACTTAATGCACGTCAAGCTCGTTGGGCGTTGTTTTTCGCTTTTCGAGTTCGTGATTTCTTATCGCCCGGGTAATAAGAACACCAAGCCTGATGCCTTATCCCGTCTCTTTAGTTCTTCTGTGGCTTCTACCGACCCCGAGGGGATTCTCCCTGAAGGGCGTGTTGTCGGGTTGACTGTCTGGGGAATTGAGAGACAGGTAAAGCAAGCACTCACTCACACTGCGTACGCCGCGCGCTTGTCCTAGTAACCTTCTTTTCGTTCCTGTCTCTACTCGTCTGGCTGTTCTTCAGTGGGCTCACTCTGCCAAGTTAGCTGGCCACCCCGGCGTTCGGGGTATCTTGCTTCTATTCGCCAGCGGTTTTGGTGACCTACTCAGGAGCGTGACACGCGCCGTTTCGTGGCTGCTTGTTCGGACTGCGCGCAGACTAAGTCAGGTAACTCTCCTCCTGCCGGTCGTCTCAGACCGCTTCCATTCCTTCTCGACCATGGTCTCACATCGCCTTAGACTTTATTACCGGTCTGCCTTCGTCTGCGGGGAAGACTGTGATTCTTACGGTTGTCGATAGGTTCTCTAAGGCGGCACATTTCATTCCCCTCGCTAAGCTTCCTTCCGCTAAGGAGACGGCACAAATCATCATTGAGAATGTGTTCAGAATTCATGGCCTCCCGTTAGACGCCGTTTCAGACAGAGGCCCGCAATTCACGTCACAGTTTTGGAGGGAGTTCTGTCGTTTGATTGGTGCTTCCGTCAGTCTCTCTTCCGGTTTTCATCTCCAGTCTAACGGTCAAGCAGAAAGGGCCAATCAGACGATTGGTCTAAAAACCCTGCGTCTTGGGCAGAACAGCTCCCCTGGGCAGAATACGCTCACAACTCGCTTCCTTCGTCTGCTACCGGGCTATCTCCGTTTCAGAGTAGTCTTGGGTACCAGCCTCCTCTGTTCTCGTCCCAGCTCAGTCCAGCGTTCCCTCCGCTCAGGCTTTTGTCCAACGTTGTGAGCGCACCTGGAGGAGGGTCAGGTCTGCACTTTGCCGTTACAGGGCACAGACTGTGAGTGCCGCCAATAAACGTAGGATTAAGAGTCCTAGGTATTGTCGCGGTCAGAGAGTGTGGCTTTCCACTAACCTTCCCCTTACGACAGCTTCTATGTTGACTCCGACGGTTCATTGGTCCGTTCCGTGTCTCTCAGGTCGTCAATCCTGGCTGTGCGACTGCCAACAGACATCTTCGATCTCCACCCTGTCTTCCATGTCTCCTGTGTCAAGCCTTTTCTTCGCGCTCCCGTTCGTCTTCCCCCCGTCCTTGTCGAGGGCGCACCTATTTACAAGGTACGGAAGATCATGGACATGCGTTCTCGGGGACGTGGTCACCAGTACTTAGTGGATTGGGAGGGTTACGGTCCTGAGGAGAGGAGTTGGGTTCCATCTCGGGACGTGCTGGACCGTTCGTTGATTGATGATTTCCTCCGTTGCCAGAACCTCCTCGATGTGCGCAGGAGGCGCCGGTGAGTGGGGGTACTGTCATGTTTTGTCATTGATTATCATGTCTTGTCTCTGTGCTTCCCTTCTATTCTTTTCCCTCTGCTGGTCTTATTAGGTTCTTTCCCTTTTTCTATCCCTCTCTCCCCCCTCCCTCTCTCCCTCTCTCGCTCTCTCTCTCTATCGTTCCGTTCCTGCTCCCAGCTGTTCCTCATTCTCCTAACTACCTCATTTACTCTTTTCACACCTGTCCCCTATTTTGCCCTCTGATTAGAGTCCCTATTTATCCCTCTGTTTTCCGCTTCTGTCCTTGTCGGATCCTTGTATGATGTTCGCTGTTCTGCGTCCTTGTTCCGCCATGTCGTGTTTTACCTTCTTCAGATGCTGCGTGTGAGCAGGTGTCAATGTCAGCTACGGCCGGTGCCTTCCCGGCAGGCAGTCTGTGATCGCGTCTCAGTCATTCCTCTCTACTGACTGGATTTCAGTTTTCCTGTTTTTGCTTTCACCTAGATAATATCCAGGATTATCGCTTTTGTCTAAGACTGGAATAAAGACTCTGTTTTCGTTAAGTCACTTTTGGGTCCTCATTCACCTGCATAACAGTTCCGTTACAGCCATAGTCTAATCTACACACATTTCCCCATAATGACAAAGCAAAAACAGAAAATGTTTTTTAGAAATGTTTGCAAATGTAAAAAAAAATGTCAAACTGAAATATTACATTTACTGTACATAAGTATTCAGATACTTCACTCAGTACTTTGTTGATTCACCTTTGGCAGCATTTACAGCATTGATTCTTCTTGGGTATGACACTGCAAACTTGGCACACCTGTATTCACCATTCTTCTCTACAAATCCTCTCAACCTCTGTCAGGTTGGATGGGGAGTGTTGCTGCATAGCTATTTTTAGGTCTCTCCAGAGATGTTCGATCGGGTCGTAGTCCTGTTGGAAGGTGAACATTCGCTTCAGTCTGAGGTCCTGAGCGCTCTGGAGCAGGTTTTCATCAAGGATCTCTCTGTACTTTGCTCCATTCAGCTTTGCCTTGATCCTGACTCCAAGTCCACGCTGCTGAAAAACATTCCCACAGCATGATGCTGCCACCACCATGCTTCACCATAGGGATGTTGCTAGGTTTCCCCTAGACATAGCGCTTGGCATTCAGGCCAAAGATTTCAATCTTGGTTTCATCAGACCAGAGAATCTTGTTTCTCATGGTCTGTGAGTCTTTAGGTGCCTTTTGGCAAACTCCAAGCAGGCTGTCATGTCCCTTTTACTGAGGAGTGACTGGCCACTCTACCATAGAGGCCTGATTGGTGGAGTGCTGCAGAGATGGTTGTCCTTCTGGAAGGTTCTCCTATCTCCACAGAGGAACTCTGGAGCTCTGTCAGAGTGACCATGGGGTTCTTGGTCACCTCCCTGACCAAGGCTCTTCTCCCCCGATTGCTTAGTTTGGCCAGGTGGCCAGCTCTAGGAAGACTCTTGGTGGTTCCAAACTTCTTCCATTAAAGAATGATGGAGGCCACTGTGTTCTTGGGGACCTTCAATGCTGCAGAAATATTTTGGTATTTGTTCTTCGACACAATGCTGTCTCAAAGCTCTACGGACCATTCCTTCGACCTAATGGCTTGGTTTTTGCTGTGACATGCACTGCCAACTGTGGGACCTTATATGACAGGTGTGTGCCTTTCAAATAATGTCCAATCAATTGAATTTACCACAGGTGGACTCCAATCAAGTTGTTGAAACATCTCAAAGGCTCCCGAGTGGCGCAGCTGTCTAAGGCACTGCTTGCTCAGTGCTTGAGGTGTCACTATAGACACCCTAGTTCGATTCCAAACTGTATCACAATCGGCTGTGATTGGGAGTCCCATAGGGCGGCGCACAATTGGCCTGGGTTTGGCCGGTGTAGGCCCGTCATTGTAAATAAGAATTTGTTCTTAACTGACTTGCCTAGTTAAATAAAGGGCCATATATATATATATATATTTATTAAGGATGATCAATGGAAACAGGATGCACTGGAGCTCAATTTCAATTCTCGTAGCAAAGGTTCTGAATACTTTTGCAAAAAAATCAGAAAACCTGTTTTTGCTTTGTCATTATGGGGTATTGTGTGTAGATTGCTCAGGATTTTTATTTATTTAATACATTTTAGAATAAGGCTGTAACTTAACAAAATGTGGAAAAAGTCAAGGGATCTGAATACTCTCCGAACGCTCTGAATGTAGAACCAACGGCGAGTGTTTGGCAATGGGGGGGGGGGGGGGTTTCACAGTAGATTGGTGTGTGTGTGTGGGGAGCTTGACATATGTAGGACGGTGTGTGTGGACGTGTGTGTGAGGGGCTTGACATATGTAGGATGGTGTGTGTATATGTGTGTGGGCAGTTACTTTCATACATCCATCAGGCCAAGGATACCCGAGTCTGACAGATGAACCTACATTTTCTCACTCAGAACCTTTCTTTGTTTTCTCAAATTCCTTTCGCTCAGTTAGTTATGAACGTCAGTTTTCTGTTCTTCTGTTCAGAGTTTCTGACTAAAGGCATTTTTAGAACTGTACGTTTTGGGGAATTTGATATTTGAGGTTGGACCACATATTAGCTCTGGTCTCATCCGTCTCATGTATTGTCTACAGATGTTAGTAATGCTCTCCTCATGGGGGGAAGGTTCTCTTAGCTGTTCCTGACATCTCCATGTATAACCCGCTTTAAATGGACCATCATATAGCAACCAATTTTCAAATATCAACCAATCGGTCGCACTTTCAAAAAATGTCAAATAGACAATAATAACCATCATTATGAACCACATAATCTTCATCGTCATCATTATTACACATCTTCCACATTACTGTACCTCTCAATGGGCCTTCAGTGTAAGTAGATGATAACAGGGTCTGGATCCCTTAGCTTTAGTGTATCATACTGTCAAAGTATCTAATGATGAAATGCAAACCGATGACATCGTAGGTGTATCACTGATGAGATAATATAAGTGTTATATAAGATCTTTAGTATGCTTGAAAAAATACAAAAAGTCAAACAAATCATTCAAAATGCATATTCCCTTTCAAATGTCAATAAATCAAGAGTCTGGCAAGCAGAGACTCAGTTGCGTCCTAACTCTGAGATTTCACATACATAATTCCTTCAACCGGATGGCTGTCCTGTCCTGGCATGTTCTGCTACTGAATGGAGAGAAGGGAAATGGAGACAGTCAGTTTAAAAGCCCTTTCTAGGGTTTATACAGATGTAGGATATTAACTTGATCTAGTTTGCTACAGCTGGAAAATAATCCTGCAGCAATGGGACATTTGAATTATTATGTAGATTATAATTAATGGACATTTTTGCAGGTTTTGATACAGTGGTAATGAATGACTTTAGAATACCTTTTAAAACACAAATACACTACACGTTTGCATTTCCTCCTATGCTGGAAAATTCTCAGCAACAAAAGAGTGATCAAATTAAGATCCTACATCTGTAGTTCCAAACTCTCAAAAAAACTCACCACATTGATGATATCTCTGCTATGGCATGATGACAGAATAAAGCTCTCTCACATTCTCCTCTTCCACCTTCCACCGCCTCAATGATTAAATGATAAGATGTCTCCATCATCACTGACTTACAGGAGTGAGAGGGAGGGAGCAAGAGAGAGAGATGATTCATACCAATTAGCTTTACATACCACTTAAGTACCGCTGTCGTACTGTATCAGTGAGAAACTTCCAAATGATATGAGTTACAGCGACAACAAAACAATCACAAAGTATATAGCTCCTGTTAGATTTATGATTGAGATAGATCCATTACCCATCTCTCTGTATGTGGGACAGATATTTTGTTTCCTTTAATATTCAGTAAAGTCTGGGATAGATTCATCCCATGCCAGGATTGATCTCTGGTGGGTTTTTCTCTCCTCGCCAAACCATAAATACTGTGTCAAAACACACACACACATATATATATATACATATATATATATATATATATATATATATATATATATATATATATATATATATAATAGGCTTTAATGTAGTGTCTTGATGCTCCACTTGTTTAGTACAGGCTGCCAGAGTGTTGAGAACAGAGAGGTTATGCTGTCACATTCTGGTGATTTGTTAATTAACCGTTCAACCAGAAACATGTTTTATCTGCAATAATTCATGTTTGTTGTTGAACAATGTTCTTACGCCAGAGTTTGTTCTCTCTACAACAATTAAAAAGGAAAATATGAATTTTCATTATTAAATCATGATCCGCATATTTTTGTAGCACTATTGAATGTATGAGTGACTGTTGTCACACCACTGGCCTATGACAACAGAATAGAAGTTCCTCTTAATACATAATACATTTTCAACACCATATACAGTATATGTGGCATGAACTATAACGATAAGTATGTGTTATAGTCCCTTTGAGAGTTGGTAGAAGTGTCTTCCCACTGGGCACAAACTGGTTGTATCAACATTGTTTCAACGTAATTTGTCAAAGTATTTTGACGTGAAATTTACGGAGAGAAAACATTGGATTTGAAAAAAAATCTAAAGTAAACGGTTGGTTTGAGGCCTAAATTTCAACCACAGGATTATTTCATCATGGTAAACTAATTTCAATACAGGCAAACCTTGTCAAATATATGTTGAATTTGTAACTTTAGAACAAAGTCGTATCTCCAATGTTATATCCACAAGAAAAAAATACATTGGCCTACTGGAGAATTGGGTTTTAACCAAGGTCTTGACCATTCCCAATTTAGCTATGATATTTGTCATTGACTATTACTAATGTGCTATCATGAGAATGACTTTTGAGAGATCTCCACTTAATAACTAAGTAGATGAACTGCTGCTATCAAATTCATTCCAAAGGGTAGTTTAACAGAGCAAATGAATGCAACAATACTTTATCGCTTATATCATCAAGGATGCTATTCTAGTCTTATATAACATTTGCAAAGTCACCAACAGCTATGGTTTCAATTTAACCCAGAATTCAACTAAAATAGACAATAGTTTTCGGTTTCAAGCTCTGGTTAATTAAAAATGTGAAAATGTGAATCCAACATATCAATTATTAACTTATTATTATATTTAGTGATTTTGATTTGTGTTTGGTTGTCAACACAACCAAATATCAACATTTGAAGGAGATGTATCTTCTGCTTAGATAGTTCTATCTGTGCCACTGACTTAGTCTGGCTTTAATTCCAGTTAATAATTGATATGTTGGATTCACATCTCCATCTCAACCAAAATCTAAGTTATAGAATAGGACCAAGTCAAATCAAACTTGATTTAAATTGCATTTCAAATTTGATTTGATTTAGTCTTATTCTTTTACTTAGATTTTTGGTTGAGATGGAGACGTGAATCCAACATTATTAATTCAATTCAATATCACTTTTGATAGCCTATTAGCATATTAACTTGTTGACTTGTTGACAAAAAATACGTTGGATTTACGTCTCCAACTCATCCAAAAATGCAAGTTAAAAAAATGGGATTAAGCCAGTGGCTCAGATGGAATGATCCAAGCAATAGATATATCTCCTTTAAATGTTAATATTTGGTTGCATTGTCAACTGTCTTACAAACTAATGTAACAGTCAACCTTAAAATGAGTAACAGATACATGGCCACATTTTGAGGTTTCTGTAACTATACATTTCTTCTGATGTAATCATGTACATGTTCAAGATAGCATTGCAGGTCTGTGGAGATCTTCACAATTTCTGCACAGAATACTGAATGGTTTTGATCACTTGCACCATATACTTTTACTGTAATCTCAACTGTCATCTGGGTCATTTGGTTTTGCTATTAGATGCTATTAGATGAACATGTGAAACACATGAATCTGTTGTATGTCCACTGTGCTCCCTCTCCGGCCTCTAGGTCACCAGGCTGCTCGTTAGGGCGCACACCTGTCACCAGCGTTATGCGCATAATGACTCTCACCTAGACTCCATCACCTCCTTGATTACCTGCCCTTTATAAGTCTCTCCGTTTGGTTTCTTCCCCGGTCGTCATTGTTCCTGTTCCATGACGGTGCGCTGTTTGTGTTTCTTGTTTTGTTTATTTATTTATTACACTATTCACTCCCTGAACTTGCTTCCCGTCTCTCAGCGTACATTGTTTCATTGTATAAATAAACAAAATATCTGACATTGTATTCTCATTTGAAATTCGGTGTTCTTTTCGGTGTTCACAGGGACGGACATTACATTTTGGGTGACAACTACACCATAAATCAGACATTGTTTTTCCATTGGAATTTGGTTGTGCTTCTAGATGGTTAAAAGCATGGTGATAACACATTGGAAATTCAACTAACTTTTGGCTGTCTTTTTGAGGGTGAATACAGTTTAGGTTGTCATCTCATTGATCAACGTCCCAACCAAATGTGATCCACGTTGAAATGACATGGTGTGCCCCGTCGGTTGGTCTTGACCTCTAAATCGAGTATCAAGAGCGAGCCTTAGTTAGGACTCAGGGTAGAGTCAGCCTTACCACATCACAGAGAAGTGAGCTGTAATGTACCGTAGACAGAAGGTCAAAGAAACGCTTATCCATAAGTATCCATCTCCTCCCATCTTTAAATCTATGTCATCCATACTATTTTGGTGATCAGAAATATAACCAGGCTATTCGAGAGTTTAAGAGGGGTTGAAGGGAGTTCAAGAGAACCTGTTCAATTGGACCTTATCTTCTTGCAAATACAATAAACGAAACCCATGTGATCTGTACATTTTTGGTCTTTTGGGGGTTTTACCCCAGTGCTTTGAGGAATCACCAGCACTCTGAATCACTAGTCATCCGTGAAGCTTTTCCCCCGCAGACTCCCGTAACAGAGATTTCCTTTCTAGATTCATATTGATTTCTCCATGAATGAGGTCACACAGGAAGTATTTGATAGAAGTATGGTTACAGTCAATCACATTGGGGGAAGGAAGCCAACTATGTGTTGATTCCTTCCTCTTAATGGCCAATGCCACAGTGGGCTGAGAAAGAAGGAGAGAAAGACAAAGAGAGGAACCATTCAACTACTTGGTGTTTATTGATGTGGGACTTTAGAGAGGGACTGAGCTAGTCTGGACTCTAGTGGACTGAGGAGAGGTCAGGACTTGGTCTGATCTGTTTTGGTCTCTAGCAGTGCAGAGTGCAGTACAGTCCCAGGAGGACTGTTGGTACACAGCACATGTTTCTGGAAGTATTTCTCACACAGTGCTCAGACTAACCACTGCACTCTTAGTAACTATCTGCTAGAACCTGCCAGGAATGTGGTTCTGACTCAGGGGAGCTAAGCCTTGTGCTAGGGCATGGTGTGCAGGAGGTATCTGCGTTTTTCTGGGCCTCGTTATTCCACTCTTCACTACCAGGTCCTGTTCTGTAGTACATCTAGATATGACTCTCCCTCGTGTGTTTTTGCCATTCTTCATGGCTTTACAAGAGATTATCACTGTCATGCCCTCAATGACTGGATACATTTTTTAACCTTTATTTAACTAGACAAGTCAGTTAAGAACAAATTCTTATTTACAATGACGGCCTAGGAACAGTGGGTTAACTGCCTTGTTCAGGGGCAGAACGACAGATTTTCACCTTGTCAGCTTAGCAACCTTTCGGTTACTGGCCCAACGCTCTAACCACTAGGGTACCTGCCTATAAGTCATGCAAACCTTACGGAGTGTTATCGAATTTTGCTGAACGTTGACTTGTGTTTTATAGATGGATCAACAAGGATGCAACAGGTTGCTTGTTTTCACCACTGTATTTCATCTAAGGCGAAGCTGCAGCATTTCAAACAGTTTCATATTTAGCCAGGGTCCTAAATGAAAAGCATTAGTGAATCAAAAGGGGGATTGTGAAATTGGATGGGATATCCCCTCTTTCAGTCCCGCTGTGGTTCGAGACCTGTCTGCTCTCGGCTCCCCTTGAGAGGCGGCTTTGAAGGGAAGCAGGGTTGTGCTCGGCTCATCCACATTCTGGTTTTAAATATGAAGAGCTGGAACAGTCTTCTTTACTGCTGACCCCCATACAGAGGGCCTGTTGTGGCCTGGGCCTATGGTGCTGTCAATTCCGTCAATTCTGCTCATTCACCAATTAGACAAGCTCTTCATAAGGCTTATTCTGAAGAGCAGCATGTCTAAGCCAAACCCTCCAGACATGGGTTTCTGGGCTTTTGGCATGACGCTTTGCACTGTATAAATGCTCATAACAGGGTCCCCATTGTTAGCTTACCATGGTCTGTGACGACAAAGAATATAGGGATATCCTTGTAAAAACATGTTCCTTTGAAAATGGGGGAAACATTTAAAAAAGTATCCTCAATATTCCACGACGTGTTGACAGGTCGTATATAAGACTGCTTTTTTTCCTGCTTTGTGGAATCGTAATCTTTTCACAAGTAGGGAGACCTTCTCTTTCAAGGTGACGAGACCAACATGATCAAACACATGGAGACCACAATTAGAGGACCACGCCATGATCGATCGTCAGACCTTAAATTGGAGTTGAGGAGTCGGCAAGGTATCTGGGTATGAACAAGTAGCACTGGGCCCAGACATTTCTGACTTGTGAGCCTCCATGGGCTCTCACCTCCCAGAGCCTATAGGTGAGATGGCCCCCAGCCATAGCACAGTCAGGCTGCTGCTTGAAGGAGCGTTGGAGAGATGACATTGCAACAATGCGGGAATGAGATTAGAGTGATGGCTGATGAGAGACATGACCTCCCCTGTTCTACAGTCTACCTGGGATCGTACTCCTTGAACTGGCCAGGGGTGTCGAGCTGTGACTCACTCCCACTCTTTGATTTATTGCTGTGAAGTTCAAAGCTTGGACGGATGCGTCCTCTGGCTGTGTTGTGTGAGCCAAGGCTCTAACCTGCTAACAGAAAGACATTTATGGCTATAGAGTGCCTTTGGAAAGTATTCAGACAACTTAATAATAATATATGCCATTTAGCAGACGCTTTTATCCAAAGCGACTTACAGTCATGTGTGCATACATTCTGTTCATTTTGTTACGTTACAGCCTTATTCAAAAATTGATTAAATATACAACAAGAAATCTCAGCAATCTACAAACAATACCCCATAATGACAAAACGAAAACAGGTTTTTAGATTTTTTTTGCAAATGTATTAAAAATAATAAACATAATTACTTTATTTACATAAGTATTCAGACCCTTTGCTATGAGACTCAAAATTGAGCTCATGTGCGTCCTGTTTCCGTTAAGCATCCTTGAGATGTTTCTGCAACTTTATTGGGGTTCACCTATGGTAAATTCAATTGATTGGACATGATTGGGAAAGGCACACCTGCCTATATAAGGTCCCACAGTTGACAGTGTATGTCAGAGCAAAAACCAAGCCACGAGGTGGAAGGAATTGTCCGTAGAGCTCCGAGACACGGTTGTATCGAGGCACAGATCTGGGGAAGGGTATCGCAAATTCAATACCCAGTTACTCAGGGGTCTTCAAACTTTTCTTGCTCAGGGACTGCCGCCCAGGCAAACTGGCGACCCAAGGACCCTTATCATGCAAAAAAATCATAATTTATCAGGTGAATGAAAAAAGCAAGGAGAAAGCAAGGAGAAATCTGCATATAAAATTAATAGGTAGATAGAAGCTATTTAGCTGGTTAAAGAAAGGTTAGCCATGTGTTGGCAAAAATGAATGGCCAAGTCAAGAAAGCCTATTAGCAGCCAGTGGTACTTCCCGTAACTGGTCCTTGTGAGTCCTATTTAAAAATAAAATAAATGTTTATTTGACCACTTCTAGAAAATATATCTACTGTATATTTCCGTGGACCACCTGCAGTAACTCTGCGGACCCCTAGGGGGCCACGGGCCCCAGGTTGAATACCCTGCAGTAACAGACAGAAAGTTGGTAACATCTTGCAGCATGACAAGTAACACAGAGCAGTAGTGGTGAAAGGAAGTGCTGAGTCTGACTGGATCACTGATCATCAGTAAGACAGGAACGTCATAGCAAATGACCAGCAGTAGCCTCACAAACGTGCGCCCGCCAGACCTTTGAAAGCATCATTTTTCATCGTATCCCGTCGGAGTCGCGAGACACTGTCCTATGGGGGAGGGGGGGGGGAGAAAGAGGGAGGGTGAGGGGGAGAAATTGAATGAGGGACAGAGAGTGAAGAGGGGAGAGGATACAAAAAAAACTAAGCAAACGAAACTGCAGAGCGAATGTGCACTGTTCGAGTGCCGCACTGGTTTCTTTCCCTCCACTACGCGTGGATGCGGAGCTCCTTTCTCATCTAGTTGTGTATCATACAGTTCTGTGGCGGAGGCAAGGGGGTCTCTGCTCTGAAAGATGGACCGTTTAAAGAGGACGGCGTCGTGCAGGAGAATACCGCTATTTCTTATAATAATGTTCCACGCAACTTCGGCACAAGCTGGTAAAGTATATGTTGGAATACACCTGCTAATAAATAAAGTGATCATTTCATTGTATGGATTGACAAGGATATAGTGGACCCTTTTATTCATTTTCTTTGTTGATAATAGGCTACAAAAGTTAATGTTCGGTTGTCTTGCTACCCCATTTCTTTATACAAAGTTGTGGACACTTCAACAGAAACCAAACCAAACTTTACAAGGTGTGCATTTGGCCGCAATTTCGCCCTCGGTAATATTTTGTGAGCCGCAAAATAATGTAATTGTAAAAGGCTCCGTCGGATCTCATTGAATATTTGGAGATGCTGGTTTGAATTTGTCCCCTGGGTTGCCCTGGCTCGGGATTAATCTCGAAAGCAGTATTTAATGCTTTGTTAAACCACTAAAAATGACAACCAAATGTAACTCTTCCCCTCGCTGTATTTTGGCATTTGAAAGTATTTTTTTTATGTAAAAACAAAAATGTATAAACCAAGAAGTCTAAATTTTATAAATCAAGCATGATTCATAATGTATAGCCTATTCTGTGCATCACTGCGCATTGGCGGTGTGTGTGATGGATGGTTACCTCACTTTGTCAAATTTCTCTCATTGCAAGTTAATCATAATAATTTAGCATCGTTTGGTTTTGCATATTAATGTGTCCTCGAACCCATGTCCATTATTGTATGCTTCACCCAGTAGGATGTTGGGCCCAGTTTTCTCTGTGAGCGAGGAAGGAAGCGATTATCCCTGGAACACTCTGATGTCATGTTTGAGTTTGCTCGTGACCAGTGTCGGTTTACTGTGAAACGGTTTAATGTTGGTTTGAGAAGGAGGTGAATGGCAGAACACTGACCGACCTGAGTAGATTAAAATTCTTGACATGGAGCTGTTTAAAAGGTGCTCAAATAGGCTTCACGAAAATGAGCTTAGAATGACTATTCACCATTAAAAAAAAAAACAGTTTTAGAGCCATTTGCTAAACATTTCTTCATTTATACCACATTTTGTTTTCTTTATCACAGTGTTGTTCTTTTGTAGTTGGTTTGGTAAGATGGAGATGGAGCATTTCAGTTTCCCTATGAACCTTTATGTATACCTTTATTCCGTTGCTATTCTAGATCCAGCTCATTCAAATAACACATTTTAATAGGATTAGATACTATGGGATTTGACCAGCTGCAAAATTAGTGTATGCACACCTGATTGGAAGGAGCTGCGTTCTGTTGCTTTTAGTTCTGGAGCCATTACAACATGCCTCCATGTTCTACCTACATAAACAAAGATATGGTGAGGCCTGTCTATTTTTGTGGGCTGGTCACAAGCTTATGGGCATGCTCAGCTGCCGCTGCTGGTATGAAGCCATTGCACAGTGCCTTCGGAAAGTATTCAGACCCCTTGACTTTCTCCATATTTTGTTACGTTACAGCCTTATTCTAAATAAATATAAATCCTCAACAATCTACACACAATACCCGAATAATAACAAACCGAAAACAGGTTTTTTGAAATGTTTGCTAATTTATTTAAAAAACAGAAACACCTTATTTACATGTTATTCAGACCCTTTGCTATGAGACTAGAAATTGAGCTCAGGTGCATCCTGTTTCCATTGATCATCCTCGAGATGTTTCTGCAACTTGATTGGAGTCCACCTGTGGTAAATTCACTTGATTGGACATGATTTGGAAAGGCACATACCTGTGTATACAAGGTCCCACAGTTGACAGTGCATGTCAGAGCAAAAACCAAGCCATGAGGTCAAAGGAATTGTCCGTAGAGCTCTGAGATCTGGGGAAGGGTACCAAAACATTTTTGCAGCTTTGAAGGTCCCCAAGAACATAGTGGCTTCCATAATTTGTAAATGGAAGAAGTTTGGAACAACCAATAGTCTTCCTAAAGCAGGCCGCCCGGCCAAACTGAGCAATCAGGGGAGAAGGGCCTTGGTCAGAGAGGTAACCAAGAACATGATGGTCACTCTGACAGAGCTCTAGAGTTCCTCTGTGGGGACGGGAGAACCTTCCAGAAGGACAACCATCTCTTCAGCACTCCACAAATCAGGCCACTCCTCAGTAAAAGGCACATGACAGCCCACTTGGAGCTTGCCAAAAGTTATCTAAAGACTCTCAGACCATGAGAAACAAGATTCTCTGGTCTGATGAAACCAATATTGAACTATTTGGCCTGAATGCCAAGCATTACATCTGGAGGAAACATGGTGGTGTCAGCATCATGCTGTGGGGATGTTTTTCAGCGGCTGGGACTGTGAGACTAGTCAAGATCGAGGCAAAGATGAACGGAGCAAAGTACAGAAAGATTCTTGATGAAAACCTTCTCCAGAGCGCTCAAGACCTCAGAATGGGAAGAAGGTTCATCTTTCAACAGGACAATGACCCCAATCACACAGCCAAGACAACGCAGGAGTGGCTTCGGGACAAGTCTCTGATTGTCCTTGAGTGGCCCAGCCAGAGCCCGGATTTAAACCTGATCGAACATCTCTGGAGAGACCTGATAATAGCTGTGCATCAAAGTTCCCCATCCAACCTTACAGACCTTGAGAGGATCTGCTGAGAAGAATGGGAGAAACTCCCCAAATACAGGTGTGCCAAGCTTGTAGTGTCATACCCAAGAAGACCCGAGGCTGTAATCACTGCTAAAGGTGCTTCAACAAAGTACTGAGTAAATGGTCTGAATACTTATGTACATTTTATATTTCAGTTTTTAATTTTTAATACATTTGCCAACATTTCTGAAAACGTTTTTTTTTGCTTTGTCATTATGAGGTATTGTGTGTAGATTGATGAGGGAAAAAAACAATTTAATCAATTTTAGAATAAGCCTGTAACGTAACAAAATATGGAAAAAGGTCAAGGGGTCTGAATACTTTCCGAGGGCAATGTATAATACCACATATAAAACTTCAGATGACAGTTTGAACTGAGAGTCTGACCTCAACTAGACGTCTGCCACACGTGGGCTATTAGGCCTGCTATGAGCAGCAATAAAGCTACGCCCTCTGGTAGTGTTTTGAGTGTCTTAGACCAGCAGCATTTGACTGTGTCCTTGCAGGTGCTCCATTATAGAGGCTAGACTTTACTTCCAAATGCTTACTTTTTGAGACTCCGTTGTTCGTGTCGGTGGGGTTGGGTTGTCTGTAATGAGGGGTGATATTGTGAGTCAGAGAATAATATGATGGCTTGAATGTGTTGGAACTGTGGGGAATTGTATGGTGTTCCTCTGCTGATATGACAGTACAGGATAAGTGATGGTGTTTGATAATGTGTGGACTGGGCCAGTATGAGTGGGAGAATGTTTTCACATGTGCTCTGTGTGTGCACTGCATGTGCCCGGGAGAGCATCAAGACTGTTCTTTGTAGTCATGTTTGACGACAGGAAGAGAGACATTCTTGCACACGTCCACAGCTTGTGACTCCTCTGTTCCTCGGCCCCTTCACATTTTTTCCATCTCTCCTTTCTTTTCTCTTCTTTTTCTTTTGCTGTTAAAATATACAGGAAAGAGGGGGTTTGTTTAGATTTCATGTGCTGCATCTCCTCATCTACATTCTCCTCCCTTCCTGTGTCCCCTCCCTGTGTTCCCCCCCCTGCCTCCCCCACCTTCCCCGTGCCGCCAGTATGACAGAGGGGAATTCACGCGTGCAGTCCCCTCTCTGAATCCCATTTGATCCTGCCGCCTTGCTGATCCTGCACCAGACTCCCAGAGGAGAGGACAAGTCATGTTCCTCTTTGATCACGCTACAAATGAGCCTGGGGAAATAGAAACCAATGAAAAAAGAGGACAGGTTTTAGAAAGAAACTAAAAAGAGGAGAGGAAAGTTTGATGCCTGTTAGTGCTATCAGCATCCGCTGTCACAGGAATCGTGTTCCTAATGGAAAGATGTGAAACATGAAAAGATGCTGACATGCTTGTTAGTATCTCCACCTGAAACAAAGACATGTCTCCCCTGGTCTGTTGGTGTGGATCTTGGCTGCCATTTAGCCTTTTTTTCTATCAAACATCTCCATCACAAATCTATACTAAGCAATAAACATCTGGCTCCCAGAAACAGAACAAGAAGAAGCACTCGTCCCCCAGCCAAGCTACGGGTCTCTATGTTTCAGAGCTGTAGACGGCTCATGCCTCTCTTAGAAGAATGGTGATTGAGGCCCTCTCTGCACAAAGAGAACCAGATGTAACAGTCAGTCCCCTCTCTCTGTGGCCTCCTCCAGCCTGTCATACAGGCCTTTATTCCAGGTCGAGCCTTATCAGAGCCATACATCATATCTTAACCTCCGAGGGAATCTTGACAGTTAGTTAGCTATCTGACCAAAACCATCTGCAGTCTTATCTTAACAATATTACAAGTCAAATTATACGGATGGCCTGGCTGTTTTTACTTGGATACAACATCCTCTTCATGCGGCCCAGTCAGTGTCCATCAGAGTAAGCACTGACACCAGGTAGTAAACTTTAACAGGGTATAGTGCAACGTGAACCACAGTAAATCAGCTTTACAATAGCAAGAAATGCATCAAGTTATCATCAACAACTGAGTGGATTGAACAAAGAGAAACTTCCCGTACAACCAGTGGAGGCTGCTGATTGGAGGACGGCTCACAATAAAGGTTGGAACGGAGTGAATGGAATGGCATCAAACACATTGAAACCATGTGTTCGATGTATTTGATACTATTCCACCTACTCCGCTGCAGCCATTACCACGAGCCCATCGTCCCCAATTAAGTTGCCACCAACCTGTGCTGTTCAAGTACAAATGTGCAATGCATGTAGCATGTTTGTGAAGGGAGGCAGTGGCATGTTTTGGTTGCCGGAGCTCTGGTATTGCACACCATGATAACTCGATGTTATGGTATTTGAGAGAAAGATTGATTGTAAGAACTGACTGGAATTGGTTGTATTTGTGCATGTGTGGTGTTTGTGTGCGTGTGCGTGCGTGCAAGTGTTTCTGTGTGTGTGTGTGCATGCGTGCGTGCAAGGGTCTGTGTGTGTGTGTGTGTGTGTGTCCATGTGTGTGTGGTGTGTATGTGTGTGTGTGTCGCTATGTGTGTGTGGTGTGTGTATAGTGGACAGAGAGAGTGCGAGCCCCGGGGCAGGTGTTTCCTCTATGGGGCCAGCGGGCAGTAGGCCAGTCTGACCCTCATCTCATGCAGTGAGTAAACATCAGCAGAACAAACTGTGGAGCTAGAAGAATGTCAGGGTGACGTGCGAGGAAGGGCGATGTGGAACCCAAAATCAAATCTGTCCAGACAACACACACTCCTCCACGCACATACTGACCATTAGCCTTGCCACTGAGATGCGCTTCTGACCCACATTCACTACTCACAGAGTAATCACTGTTACAAATATGCAAAGAGGTGGCAATGTAGTGACAAAACCGGCCTGAATGAGGCTGTTATTATGAGTGAGCTTGTACTCTACAGAACAGTATGGACTGATAGCATATCGGTGAAAGAACCCACATGCTCAGATCCGTCAGGCTCACACATGTTCTGTCCGTGTTCCTGAGCTGTTGGAGCGTGGAGGAGTGTGTGTATTGTGTGTGTGTGTGTGTGGAGCATGTAGGAGAGAGGAGAGCTCGGGTTCAGCAGCATAGCAGCAGCAGGCGGAGGATTCCACATCGGTCTCCCACACAACCAACGGTTTGAATGGCTCCCATGCTCCCCAGTGTTAACTCAAAGCAGACCCAGTGCTCGCCCCTGTCCCACAGCCCAATCAACATGAAGAATTCTTCCAACACAACACATTCCTCTGTCTCTCCATGTCAACCTTTTAACAAGCCCCGTCCGCTTGATGGTGGACATATCGGATTCTCCGTTCCTCCTTTCGTCTAGCCTACCTCTCCTTCTCTGTTTGAAAGTGAGTGAAGAGTGGCTTTCACAGACAGGCCGATGATAGACAGACAAACGGACAGACAAGGACGGCGCAGCAGATTGAGTAGGCGACACAGACTGAGAGACAGAAAACACACCACAATATTTAATGACCTGATTTTATAGCGTGGGTTGTGTGCTATTATGTTTTTGGACTATGAGTGTGAGTGGGACTATGAGTGTGAGTGGGACTATGAGTGTGAGTGGGACTATGAGTGTGAGTGGGACTATGAGTGTGAGTGGGACTATGAGTGTGAGTGGGACTATGAGTGTGAGTGGGACTATGAGTGTGAGTGGGACTATGAGTGTGAGTGGGACTATGAGTGTGAGTAGGACTAGGAGTGTGAGTGGGTCTGTGTGTGTGAGTAGGACTATGTGTGTGAGTAGGCATGTGTGTATGAGTAGGCCTGTGTGTGTGAGTAGGCATATGAGTGTGAGTAGGCCTGTGTGTGTGAGTAGGCATGTGTGTGTGAGTAGGACTATATGTGTGAGTAGGCCTGTGTGTGTGAGTAGGCCTGTGTGTGTGAGTAGGCCTATGTGTGTGAGTGGGACTACATGAGTGTGAGTAGGCCTGTGTGTGTTAGTAGGACTATGAGTGTGAGTAGGCCTGTGTGTGTGAGTAGGACTATGAGTGTGAGTAGGCCTGTGTGTGTGAGTAGGCATATGCGTGTGAGTAGGCCTGTGTGTGTGAGTAGGCCTGTGTGTGTGAGTAGGCCTATGTGTGTGAGTGGGACTATGAGTGTGAGTAGGCCTGTGTGTGCTAGTAGGACTATGAGTGTGAGTAGGCCTGTGTGTGTGAGTAGGACTATGAGTGTGAGTAGGCCTGTGTGTGTGAGTAGGCCTGTGTGTGTGAGTAGGCCTGTGTGTGTGAGTAGTCCTATGAGTGCTTATTGAAACAATATTTAGAATGTGGTTTAATGTTGATGAATGTGGACATGAGTGTGTGTGGTGATGTGGGAGGATGTTTCTGGAGTGCCCCTGTTCTTTTGTTCCCACTCCCCTTGCTTCTCCTCGCCTCAGAACCTCTGCTGTCCACACCATAGTGACCCATGACCTATAGAGGTCAGAGTTCAGTCTTAGGGTCATTTGATTTAATTCTATCCTGTCTTGGAGGTTCTGAGTGATGCTGTCTGTGCTGTTCTAGACACTTTCTCCTGACCCTCGTTTCTTCACTTTTGCTGCCCATGAATCTGTATTCACTTATTACCAATCACCAACTGTTATGGAGAAACATAGCTGAGGACTTTTAATGCAACATGACATGTTAAAAGGATGAAGCAAAGGATTATGTAGGATTATGAAGGCCTGTGTCCATATACAAAGGCTTGACTTCCATATTGCCGATCTTTAAATGTCCGGTAACACCTGGGTAATATGCAGATAAAGGCAGAGCGATCTGCATACCTCAAAACATCACACAGAATACCAAATCAAATCTGGATTTCAATGTTTTCTGTCAAATAGTTGGTGCAATCAATCAGTGGAAAAGACCCTGGCCTGTCCATCTGGCACTCCAGGCAGGCACAATCAAACTCTCAAAGTAGTTGAAAGAAAACAAAACAAACTCTAATACATATCCCAAAATATCCCACATTACACCCAATGCAACTGGGACGGTTTCCTCAGCACAGGGTGTGATGCTCTGGGAAATATTCTTATCCAAGTTTGTTTCTGCACTGTAAAAAAAAAAGATCTTGAGTTTGCATTTGAAGTTGATTCAACATACAATTGTATGGCAACCAGCTGCAACAAGATTGTGAGTTTGCTCGAGATGAGCTGAACCAACACACATTCTGAAGTTGAATCGTAGGTTCACACAACTTAGAATTTGTAGTTACTGTAAGTGAACATACAATTCAACTTGATAATTTATTCTACCTTATTTGCATATTTCCCAGTGTGCCTTACCTTTCGGTGAATTGTAATTACCACCAATGACTGTATTTGTTCGCGATCAAGACATGGTTGTTGTATTAAATAGCTTTCAGTCCTGAAGCCTTCACCAAGTGTCTAAGTGAATATGTTATTTTAAAAATTAAGCTCTAGATTAGATACACTACATGACCACGACATGGAATGAGATGCTCGTCAAACATTTCATTCCAAAATGGAGTTGGTCCCCACTTTGCTGCTATAACAGCCTCCACTCTTCTGGCGAAAGAATTCCACTAGATGTTGGAACATTGCTGCGGGGACTTGCTTCCAAGATCATTAGTGCGATCAGGTACTGATGTTGAGCGATTAGGCCTGGTTCGCAGTCGGTATATCAATTCATCCGGAAGGTGTTCGATGGGGTTGAGGTCAGGGCCCTGTGCAGGCCAGTCAAGTTCTTCTACACCGATCTAGAAAAACATTTTCTCTATGTACCTTGCTTTGTGCACTGGTGCATTGTCATGCTGAAACAGGACAGAGCCTTCCCCAAACGGTTGCCACAAAGTTGGAAGCACAGAATCGTCTAGAATGTCATTGTATGCTGTAGCGTTAAGATTTCCCTTCACTGGAACTAAGGGGCCTCGTCCGAACCATGAAAACAGTCCCATGCATTATGCATTCGGGTAGGTAGTATTCTCCTGGCATCCGCCAGATTTGTCCGTCGGACTGCCAGATGGTGAAGCGTGACTCATCACTCCAGAGAACGCTTTTCCACTGCTCCAGAGTCCAATGGCGGTGAGCTTTATACTACTCCAGCCGACGCTTGGCATTGTGTATGGGGATCTTGTGTGCGGCTGCTCGGCTGCTCGGCTGCTCGGCCATGGAAACACATTTCATAAATCTCCCGACGAACAGTTCTTGTGCTGATGTTGCTTCCAGAGGTGTTGCAAGGGAGGACAGACATTTTTTTTTACACGCTACGCTCTTCACCTCTCGGCGGTCCTGTTCTGTGAGCTTGTGTGACCTGCTACTTCACGGCTGTGACATTGTTGCTTCTAGACGTTTCCACTTCACAATAACAGCACTTACAGTTGACCGGGGCAGCTCCAGCAGGGCAGACATTTGATGAACTGACTTGTTGGAAAGGTGGCATCCTATGATGGTGCCACGTTGAAAGTCATTGAGCTCTTCAGTAAGGCCATTCTACTGCCAATGTCTATGGAGATTGCATGGGCGTGTGTTCGATTTTATACATTTGTCAGCAACAGGTGTGGCTGAAATAGCCAAATCCACTAATTTGAAGGTGTGTCCACATACCTTTGCATATATAGTGTAAATCATAAGGCCTTTCTTTGAGGGCCTAGTTACACCCAGGGGTGAAAGTAAGCTGGTACGGGGTCTGGTACGGCGTACCGGATAAATAAATATTGGGGGTACGCCTTACCGGTAGGATGTGAACCTATCACAATAATTAACACAGAATGCCAAGAAAATATAGACCATTACACCATTATTTAACACTATCGCATGTCAGCCACATGAACAATGAGAGAATTGACTTGAATCCCGGGGGTACAAGCTCCAAATTGTTTTGTGGAGGAGATGGGTGACCTTTACCGCGATGCGCGTGGACAGGAGTGGATGCAATTCAGGCTACAAGTTTAGGCCTAATGACAATCTCAGAATGTCATTACAATACACATTCATGTGTTTTGTAACAGATGTCTCAGTAGCGATAAGTGCAATAAGTCCAATTACTAACAGATTAGATTTGTTTAGAAAAATGTATGTTGTTTTATGTTTGTGTAGCATAAGATGAATCATCAAATCAATGTACATGCAAAAACAGGTATTGAAACGAACAATTCTGAAAATCAACCTACAAACGTGATAATAATGGTTGTGGTTTGGAACAAACGTGAATAAGTAATTTTACTCAAAAAGCTTGTTTCACTTCGAGCAGAATTTGTTGAGTAAACAAAGTTGTCCACATGAGCTCAAATCCTTGACCTTTTGAAGTCCACTCAACTCACAGAATAACGCTGATAATACAATTGGTTAAATTGGCTTTTAAACAGTACGGCCCTGATGCTCAGATGGAGAAATCCCTCGTTCACAGGCGTGATTGTGTCTGAACAATGTCAGTAATTGTTGCTTTTTTTTCAAGGAGTGGAAGTGGTGTGTGACTCATATCAGAGGGAAAGGACTGTCTTCAGAGAAGAGGTTGAATAGAGGCCACTCTGATTGCATGTATGTTCATGCATGATGCATGGTAGCGGTTGTGGTGCTCAGTTGTATGCAGAGAAAGAGAGGGAGGTTGAGTGGCACACTATGAAGCTGCTGGGAGTGTCTTCAGAAGAGCTGTCGAGGTACAGAGAACAAATGATGCCAATGTGTGATAGATATGTGGAGATACTGGCCAGTCTTCCTGCCTGCAGGACGTATGTGAAGGGTGTTCGGTACATGTAGCATCACGCTATCACACTATTGTTGTGTAACATTAGCAGTGGACAGAGGGAGCTCCGTGAGCGAGGCTGTGTTAAGTGGGGCCTACCGAGGCCTGTTCCGTCTGTCAGCCAGGGCCGAGGAGAGGAGGACTCTGAGAGGACAGTACTAACTGCCGTAGGGAAGACATGTTGTCCTCAGACACACACTGGCTGAGTGATTCATGGTCTTTGAGAGGAGGGGAACAGCAGGGAGGACCAGAAGAGGAGACATACAGACGGGAGGAAGAAGACCCAAATGTTGCACGTGGGATGTGTGCTGTACACTCAGTGCCATGCTCGCTAGATGAGTGCTGTACACTCAGTGCCATGCTCGCTAGATGAGTGCTGTACACTCAGTGCCATGCTCGCTAGATGAGTGCTGTACACTCAGTGCCATGCTCGCTAGATGTGTGCTGTACACTCAGTGTCATGCTCGCTAGATGTGTGCTGTACACTCAGTGCCATGCTCGCTAGATGAGTGCTGTACACTCAGTGCCATGCTCGCTAGATGAGTGCTGTACACTCAGTGCCATGCTCGCTAGATGAGTGCTGTACACTCAGTGCCATGCTCGCTAGATGTGTGCTGTACACTCAGTGCCATGCTCGCTAGATGTGTGCTGTACACTCAGTGCCATGCTCGCTAGATGTGTGCTGTACACTCAGTGCCATGCTCGCTAGATGTGTGCTGTATACTCAGTGCCATGCTCGCTAGATGTGTGCTGTACACTCAGTGCCATGCTCGCTAGATGTGTGCTGTACACTCAGTGCCATGCTCGCTAGATGTGTGCTGTACACTCAGTGCCATGCTCGCTAGATGTGTGCTGTACACTCAGTGCCATGCTCGCTGGAATTTGGTGAGAGAAATATGTGTGGAAAAAATGTACAGTATGGGTGAACTCTGACCTTATGTGGACCTGGAAAACATCTTGTTCTAACAAAGCACTCCTTTATCTCTATTTATGCATGTCCACAACCACACATACAGTAGAATTCACATCACTCCAGTGTGATGTAGGCAGATGGGGTATGTATATCACTGACTCAGTCCAAGCTAGGGAGATCAAACACACTCTACATACACATAATGACTCCAACAGGTAAAGTGAGATAAGGATTATTAGGAGGTCTAATGAGATTCAGACAGGTGATGCTGGCGGAGGAAGCATCGCTGCAGGGTAGACAGGTAGATTTGAATAGAGATGTTTTGGCATATGACAGACAGAGCCAGGCCTGAGGAGTCAATCACTGTTGATGTTGGGGCGACTCCAGACCTCACATGGCCTCCTGGCAACTGCTCTGCTCGCCCAGGGATGCTTTACGACGCCAGGGGAGAGGAGACGAGGAGAAGGAACATTCCCCAGGCCGGTGTAAATGCCCCCATGGTGAAAATGTCCCTGCTGTACTGTGGGAACAATGTGGGCTCTGGGACAGTAGGGTAGGAGGTAGGGAGGGGTAGGGTAGTGGGGGTGAGAGGTTAGCACTCAGCCGTCCATCTGTGTCACTGCTGTGTTTGATTAGCGTCTGTCTGTTTGTGGTCGTTGGGATGTTCTATCCCTTTTATCCCCTCACTGATGAATTCCTTCATTCTTGCTCCCAGAATGCTAGAGATTATCTGGTCTCTGTCAGATATCGGATTCCATCTCTTGCATTTGTATTGATTGCTGTCCAAAAATAGTTGAATGTTTTATATTCGTTTGAATATTTCTTGAGTCTTCTTTGGCTGTAGTTTGGCCGGTGTAGGCCATCATTGTAAATAAGAATTTGTTCTTAACTATATAAAATATAGTATTGTTCTTTGTGAAACAAAGTTCTGTGGAGTATCTTTGTGTGTGTGTGTGTGTGTGTGTGTGTGTGTGTGTGTGTGTGTGGCATGTTATTGTGAGGATAGTTTCTTTCAGAAGAGGAATTTCTCCTGCTTTTCTCATTGTTTTCCCAAATGGCGTTGCACATTTGGACTACTGTCTGAGGTCAAAGGTCAGATAGAAGGCTCTCTGTACTTTAGTCATGTGGATGTTATGTTTGATTATGTATGCTGTGTTATGTTATATATTAGTTATACTTTACATAATATGTATATGCCAAACAACTCCATGCACAGGGACTGCATGTAACAATTTCCAGTGAAAAAGACCAATTTAGTGGAAGAACTGTACAGATCTATTTGAATGCGACCACGCTTTCCAAAAATATCTGCTCCAAATGAAGATTCAAAGATGTTTGCAGAAAGAATGGGATGTCAACAATGACATGGCACCTTGAGTTTGAAAACATCTATTTTGGTTATTGAACTACAGTAGGTGAAGGGGATTCAACCCCGGTAATGAATTACATCATGGGTCTCTGATCTATACTACACAGAAATGCAGAATCATGAATATGAATGTCATTCTCCTTACATTCTCCTGGACATCACAGCGCAGAGTACAGTAGAGTACAGTAGAGTAGAGTTCAGTACAGTACAGTGCAGTGCAGTAGAGTACAGTAGAGTAGAGTAGAGTTCAGTACAGTACAGTGCAGTAGGGTACAGTAGAGTATAGTTCAGTACAGTAGCGTACAGTACAATATACTGTACTCTACTGTACTATACTCTACTTTTCTTTACTGTACTGTATTGTATTGTACTGTACTCTACGGTGCTCTACTCACTGTACTGTACTGTAATGTACTGTACTGTACTGTACTGTACTGTACTGTACTGTAGTTTAGTTTAGTTTATTTTATTTTTACAGGGACAGTGCACATTAATCAACGTTTCAGGAAAAGTGCCGGTTTTAGCCAGCCGGCTAATTTTCAACCGCAGTCCCTGGGCAGGTTATTAAAAACAATTACAATATGGACAATAGCACCATAGAACAAGCAAGACATAGCAACATAGGACAAGCAAGACATAGCATACAGACAGAGCAACATAGAACAAAAAGCAGCAAAACAAAATTCATAAAAGCAACAAAGTGTTTCCACACCTCACAAGCTACAGACAACAGACAACATGGAAAGCGGCAACACACAGCTAGGGACCATGTTCACAAATCTGATTGACCTTTAGCCAGGTCTTCAAGCATTTTGTGAAAGTGTGATATGTGGTGCAGTTATGTGTGTCTGATGGCAGTGTATTCCAGACATGGGAAGCTCTCACAGAGAATGCAGATTTACTAAAGGTGCTTTTCCTTAGGGGAACTATACAGTCACCTCTCATGGCAGACCTTGTGGATCTGCTGCCATATGTCTGGGTTTTCTGTTTAACAAAAATATTGAGTGGAGGGGGAGCCAGGCCATTTAGGATCTTGAATACAAGACATGCGTCGGTGTATTGCACAAGATTTTCCCAACTCAAGAGCTCATGCTTTCTAAGGATGTGACAATGATGATGGCTATTGGGCTTCCTATCAAGCACTTTGAGAGCCTGTTTGTAGACAGACTGAATAGGTTTTAATGTTGTATAGCAAGCTTGGGCCCAACTAGTCAAGCAGTATGTTAAGTGGGGGAGTATCATAGAATTGAAGTACAGTTTTGCTACCTCTGTAGTCAAACAATTTCGTATAAATCGGAAATTAGCTAGGTTGAATTTGGTTATTTGAATTACCTTTTTCACATGCTTTTTAAAAGAGAGGTTGGAATCAAGTATGATGCCAAGGTACTTAAAATCGGATACCACCTGGAGCTTCTCCCCTGACACATAGACATCTGGCTCAGTAGCATCTGTTGCCCTCTTTGTGAAGAACATGCAAACAGTTTTTTTCACATTGAGATGCAAACACGAGTCACTGAGCCACTTTGTAACCTGGACCATTACAGTAGTGAGTTCTTGTGCAGCTTGTTGTTTGCTCTTTGCATGCACATATATCACTGTATCATCTGCATACATTTGAACTTCAGACCCAGTACAGACAGAAGGCAGATCATTAATGTACAGGCTGAACAGGAGGGGCCCCAGTATTGACCCTGGGGCACGCCCACATCATAGCTACGAGTGGGCGACAGCTCATTGCTCACTCTGACACACTGAGTTCTGCCTTCAAGGTATGATTTCATCCATCTCAAGGCATCAGGGGAAAAGTTGAACTTGGACAATTTTGTGATGAGAATCTCATGGTTAACAGTATCAAAAGCCTTCCTTAGGTCCAGAAACACAGCCCCAACAGCACCCCCTTTGTCCATCTTGGACTTCACATTTTCCAGAAGAAAGCAGTTGGCCGTTTCTGTGGAGTGTTTCGCTCTGAAGCCAAACTGCATGGAGTGTAATGTGAAGGGGCTGTTGTTGAGGTGGGCAATCAGTTGTTCTGCTACACACTTTTCAACAACCTTTGACACCACAGGTAGTATACTAATGGGCCTGTAGTTACTCACGTCAGCAGGGTCGCCTGATTTAAAGATGGCCGTTATTATGGCCGACTTCCATACCCTTGGAAACACACCGAGACCAATAGATGTGTTGGTGACCTTAGTAATGGGGCCAATGAGTGATTCTTTGTAGTTTTTAAGAAAGGTAGAGTCCATCCCAAACACATCTTTAGCTTTAGAGTTCTTTAGTGAGCTAATCACGTTGTTCACCTTTGACTCAGAAACCTCCCTTATGATGAAGACAGGTTGAGTGTCATTCACTAGCACTGAGCCCAAGAAATCAGTGGAGGGGTTCTGTGTCAGTAACCTGACAGAGTCAATAAAGTAGGAATTGAAGGCTGTTGCTATTTCAACTGCATCCTGTGTTATATTGTTATTCACCATGATTTCTAGTCTTTTTGCAGTGTTACTATGGTCTTTCCCTGTTAACTTTTTTAAATTCTCCCATATCAATTTAGAATTTCCCTTTGCTTCACCAATTATGTTAATAAAAAAGTTTGCCTTGGCCTGTCTGATTTCTTTTATCACCTTATTTCTCAACATGGTAAACCTGTTAAAACTGTACTGTGCTATCTTAATGATACGTGGGTTTTTGGTAATGGAATTACAAGACAAAAGGCCATATTTCTTAAACGTAGAGAATACAAAACAATTTCTCCAAAATGAAATATTGATATTAGTTGGCAGTGGTCTTTAGATCAACATGATTGAATTTGAATGAATTTTTAATACATTTGAAGACTTTTTCCCCTAGATGTTTCTGAAGACATGTTTGACAAGAAATCAAAGTCTTTACTTATGCCTCCTTTTTAGGATGAAAATTATTTAAAAAATGTATCTATGCCTCCATTTCCCAATAATATAGAATATTAACTTTCATTTGACACCCAATTTGATATGCTCCTATGAACTTCATGTTGGGGCTCATGGGTCCTTTTACATGGAAATGCTCAGTTTGGACAAGAGTCTTGAGGATTGGATAGTTTGGACAAGAGTCTTGAGGATTGGATAGTTTGGACAAGAGAGCCCATGTGATTGAAGAATTTGAACTAGAGAGCCTTGAGGATTGGATAGTTTGGACAAGAGAGCCCATGTGATTGAAGAATTTGAACTAGAGAGCCTTGAGGATTGGATAGTTTGGACAAGAGAGCCCAGGGGATTGAATAATTTGAACTAAAGAGCCTTTGGGATTGGATAGTTTGGACAAGACTGAGTGATTAAGTTATTATTGTTTTGAGTCCAATTGTCAGGTGTTTTGAGTCTGTCTGTAACACAGCACTCCAAAGGCCTGTCATAATTAGACCCATGCTGCTGCAGATTAAAATCCTGTTCTGGCTGTTCCAAACATCATTGCCTTATGACCTGTCTGTGTGTGTGTGTGTGTCTGCGTGTGTGTGTCTGTGTGTGTGTGTGTGTGTGTGTGTGTGTGTGTGTGTGTGTGTGTGTGTGTGTGTGTGTGTGTGTGTGTGTGTGTGTGTGTGTGTGTGTGTGTGTGTGTGTGTGTGTGTGTGTGTGTGTGTGTGTGTGTGTGTGTGTGTGTGTCTGTGTGTGTGTGTGTGTGTGTGTCTGTGTGTGTGTGTGTGCGTGTGTGTGTGTGTGTGTGTGTCTGTGTGTGTGTCTGTGTGTGTGTGTGTGTGTGTGTGTGTGTGTGTGTGTGTGTGTGTGTGTGTGTGTGTGTGTGTGTGTGTGTGTGTGTGTGTGTGTGTGTGTGTGTGTGTGTGTGTGTGTGTGTGTGTGTGACCGGCTTGACCTGATAAATTATTCACTGACATTTACTTCTTGGTTCACGGCAGGGCAATTAGGCTGGATTTGAAAAGACATCATAAATGTCTGTGTGTGGGCGAGGGCAGGCGAGGACTGTGGGAATGAGCATCAGCATGAATAAGGCTGTAAGGCTGCCGCTGTGTGCGTACTCTCAGACAGTTGTGTTCGTTAGGAGCAAGCAGCAACTCCTGTAATTAAATAATTTATAGGGATTGTTTATGACTCTCATATCAAAGTAGAATTTAAGCTGCTTTGTCGTACGGACCTTTAAATCAGTACCTGATGTTTTCCATTGTGTTTCAGACACAGTCTGGATTTAATTCACAGCTTAACCTATTTACAGTGCAGCCTGTTACCATTCTATGGGTGCTCTGTGGGTGAGATCTGAGCTGCTGGGAATAAATGGTCTCTGCTATGCAAATAAATAATGCCATAAAAGCTAACAGGGTGTTTTTCTGCAAGCAGCGAGTGGGCACTGGTTAATCTCTCACCACATGTTTAATTAACAGAGAGAAGAAAAGTAGAAAGTGTAGCATGGAGAGAGAGAGAGAGCTACAGGGGGCAACTTCAATTTAGGATCCTCATTTTAAATGGCTGGGATGCTCAATTCTGCGTTGGCAGCCTCCCCATAAGCTGTGTGTGTGTGTGTGTGTCTGTGTTCGGGCTGGAAATGGCCAGGGACCTCACAAGATGATATTATCACAATACTTAGGTATCGATACAATCTATTGCGATTTTCACAACTATGTATGTATTGTATACTGTGATTTTATTGCGATTCGATATTCCAAACATATTGCTCTGTATATGTCTGCTGCAGAGAGACAAGCGACTGACTGCATGAGAAAAACAGTTTTGATCAGTTGGGGAAATAAGAGTGCTGAACACATGTCGGCTCACTGTTTAAAAAGAACAAGCTATAAGGATGAAAAATACTGGAGTTTTGGCACAGGTACAGTCAGAGGACATGCGCCAGCTAACGCTTCCTAGAAAAACCTAAATAAATGACTAATTCATACTTGGAGTCAAAGTGTCGATATAATATCATCCATAATAATATTGCAATGTGTAACTATATCCATTTCCCCCAATCAGTAGTCTGTCTATGTGTGATGTCCTAAAACAGTCTCCCATAGAGCAGCTGGTGGGAGCCTTATTGCACACAGCTCAGATCAGACTCATCCTTGTGACGACACATTATACACAGAAAATAGCATAATGGTCGAACACAACTAACCAGCCAACTGTAAATAAACTACAGGCATGTTTTAATTCTCATCGAAGGGGTGAACACACAGCAGTGTGAACTAGTACATACTCCTATATCTTTTATTCCCATGTTACTTCTGAAAGAGTTATCTGTGTGTTTATTCCTGATAAACACATTGTAACTGGAGAAATGTGTATTGCACATGCCAGTGAAACGTTGTGAATGGGAGAGATGGTGAGAGAGGTGTCTTGCTGTGGGTTGCTGGCTCTAGGCAGGTGTCAGCTGTCAGGTGTGTTCCAGTGTGTAGTGTACAGCAGGATTATACAGTAGGCGGAGTCATGGCTGGATCCCATAATAATAGCCCCGGAACAGAAGGCCACCTGCAGGACTGCTGCTTTCAGCACTGCGTGGGCCTGTCTCTGTCTCCTCTAATCTCCCCCGCCACCACACACAGACACAGACACACACACACGCACGCACGCAAGCAAGCACGCAAGCACACACACACACACACACACACACACACACACACACACACACACACACACACACACACACACACACACACACACACACACACACACACACACACACACACACACACACACACACACACACACACACACACACAGACTGACAGACACAAACACACGCACGCACGCACGCACGCACGCACGCACGCACGCACGCACACACACACACACACACACACACACACACACACACACACACACACACACACACACACACACACACACACACACACACACACACACACACACACACAGACTGACAGGCACGCACGCACGCACACACACACACACACACACACACACACACACACACACACACACACACACACACACACACACACACACACACACACACACACACACACACACACACACACACACACACACACACACACACACACACACACACACACACACACACACACACACACACACACACACACACACACACACACACACACACACACAAACGCACGCACGCACGCACGCACGCACGCACGCACGCACACACACACACACACACACACACACACACACACACACACACACACACAGACTGACAGACACTAACACACATGAATATCATTAGCGGAACTGAAACTTGGACACATAGCTTATAAAAATCTGTTCGCTTGGCTATAGTTTCAGTACAAGGTACTGTACAACACATCATATTTCTCATATGAAGTACATGTTATTGTATCACTGTGTACTGATGTGTCTCCTTCTCTCTCGTGTGCAGCTGATCCCATCGATGTGCTGCGGGTACTGGAGCTGTCGGACCACATGGAGGGGGTGTCCATGGAGGCTGGCCTCTGCACCAGCAGGAAGGACATGGAGGAGACAGACATGGCCTATAGGATAGACAAGAAGATACAGCTCAGTGCACCCACCAAACAGCTCTTCCCAGGTAACAACAATCTGTAGAGATCTGTAGTTCACATCCAATGTGTCTGGATCATGGTGTATGTGTGGTAATTGCAGTGAATCCTAAGCTTCACTGTAACACAACGGACCTGACTTTGTTCTCCCTCTTCTCTATGGGTGTAGGTCTTAGGGTGTAGTAGCACAGGCCATTATTATTATTCATTGAAGTTCAGATGTGTGATATTGTTATTTTGGGAGGGGCAGTGGGTCTTGCCAGTGTGAGACTCCCCAAAGTGGTGTGTTGCTACCTACTGTGTTCTCCACTGTATGACTGACTGTATGACTGACTGTATGACTTAATGTATGACTTAATGTATGACTGACTAAATGACTGACTGTATGACTAACTGTATGACTGAATGTATGACTGACTGTATTACTGACTGTATGACTAACTGTATGACTGACTGTATGACTGACTGTATGACTGAATGTATGACTGACTGTATGACTGACTGTATGACTGACTGTATGGCTGTATGACTGACTGTATGACTGACTGTATGACTGGCTGTATGACTGTATGACTGTATGACTGTACAGCTGTCTGTATGACTGACTGTATGACTGACTGTATGACTAACTGTATGACTGACTGTATGACTAACTGTAAGATTAAATGTGTGACTGACTGTATGACTGTATTGCTGACTATATGACTGTATTGCTGACTGTATGACTAACTGTGTGACTGACTGTATGACTAACTGTATAACTGACTGTATGACTGACTATATGACTGGCTGTATGACTTTATGACTGTATCACTGACTGTATGACTGACTGTATGACTGTATGACGGTATGACTAACTGTATGACTGACTGTATTGCTGACTGTATGACTGACGTGTGACTGTATGACTGACTGTATGACTGACTATATGACTGTATGGCTGACTGTACGACTAACTGTATGAGTAACTGTGTGACTGTCTGTATGACTGACTGTGTGACTGACTGTATGACTGACTGTATTACTGACTGTATGGTTGTATGACTGACTTTATGACTGTATGACTGACTGTATGACTGACTGTATGACTAACTGTATGACCGACTGTATGACTAACTGTAAGATTAAATGTGTGACTGTATGACTGACTGTATGACTGTATGACTGACCCTATGACTGACTGTGTGACTGACTGTATGACAGACTGTAGGACTGACTGTATGGCTGTATGACTGACTGTATGACTGACTGTATGGCTGACTATATGGCTGTATGACTGACTGTATGACTGACTATATGGCTGACTGTATGGCTGTATGATTAACTGTATGACTCACTGTATGACTCACTGTATGACTGACTGTATGACTGACTCTATGACTGTTTGACAGACTGTATGACTGTATGACTGACTTGAATATTATTTCATTGGATACAGAAATTGCATTATGTATTTTTACATGAAAAACAGTGTCGGTGCAACATTATTTTAACATATCAGAGAGCAACAGAGTAGAAAAGGTCAACCATATCATTCACAGCAATTGTTCCCCCTTCCCCCCAGACTCGTTGTTCCCTGTGGACTTCTCCCTGATGACAACAGTGAGGGCAAAGAAGGACACCCAGTTCTTCCTGCTGTCTGTGTATGATGAGCAGGGTGTACAGCAGCTGGGGCTGGAGGTGGGTCGCTCGCCTGTCTTCCTGTACGAAGACCACCAGGGACAGCCCTCCCCGGAGCTCTACCCCATCTTCAAGAAGATCAACTTGGCTGATGGAAAGTGGGTACTACCCCTGGCCTGATGTCCTTGGCTCTTGACTGGGACTTCTTCTCAAAACCCAAACTCTGTAGCCCCTGATTTATGATTGACACATATTGACATGATTGGGTGAGATTCACCTGCATCGTGTCGTTTGGTTGGCCATTGGGTATCACCGAAACCTGACCCAAAATATGCAGTTTCCTCAGTATGTGATCTCACTTGACAGTGTGCTTGACCCTAAGTGACCTGGAGCCATAGAGGACACACATAGATCATGAGAGTACCATAGAGTTCTTGGCTCACAATACAAGGTCAATTGAGCCTGTAAAATACTACAATGTGATTCAATGCATTTGACCTTAGAAAACCCTTCCTCAGAATACTGCATACAGGTGGTGCCTCCTTCTAACTGAACCCAAGTGACCTACATTCAACCTGACACCACATCTGCATAATAAAGATGTACAAACCCATCTCTAACTCTCTGTCTGTCCAGGTGGCACAGAATAGCCTACAGTGTGGAGGGCAAGTCAGTCACCCTGTACCTGGACTGTGAGAAGGTGCAGACTCTGGAGTTACTGAGAGGGGACAATCCCCTGGTCAGCACGGAGGGGGTGATCGTGTTTGGAACACGACTACTGGACGAGGAGGTGTTTGAGGTAGGACACCAGGGCGAGGGAGTCAGGGTTGGGTGTGAATGAAGTAGTGTCATGGACTGTATGTAGGATTTGGTATTTATGTACTGTAGCCTCATCAGTGGCAGAACACAAACTGGTTCATTCTGGTATTGGATCTGAGAAACATCCGTGTTATTTGTTGGAACTTCCCTTAACTGGATTCGTGGCATAATGTAATATTCACTCACTCCTCGTTGCTCACTCCTCGGAGCATAGCGCCTCGACAAATGGATCTCCGCGCCGTCTTATTCTAGGCCAGGTCCCAGGCTGATGTGGTGTTGAGTCCCAGGTTGTGTATGTCGTTGTCCAACTGGTTGGATGACCTGGTTCTCGGTCTTCCTCTTGGGCCTGGCCAGTTGGGGGATGATTCCTTCAGTATAAGGGCAGGCTCCAGGGGTGGGATTGATCTGACCAGGTGACCGAACAGTCGGAGTCAGGAGGCTCTGGCCAGGGAGGAGACGGGGTTGGTCCATCTGTTGACGTATTGTGGAGTTCTGGATGTTTTACTTAAAAAAATCATATTTAACCTTTATTTAACCAGGTAGGCCAGTTGAGAACAAGTTCTCATTTACAATTGCGACCTGGCCAAGATAAAGCAAGGAAGTGCGACAAAAACAACAACACAGAGTTACACATGGGATAAACAAACGTACAGTCAATAACACAATAGAAAAATCTATATACAGTGTGTGCAAACAAAGTAAGATTAGGGAGGTAAGGCAATAAATAGGCCATAGTGGTGAAATAATTACAACTTAGCATTAATACTGGAGTGACAGATGTACAGATGATGATGTGCAAGTAGGGAGATTCTGGGGTGCAAATGAGCAAAAAAAAGAACAATATGGGGATGAGGTAGTTGGGTGGGCTATTTACAGATTGGCTGTGTACAGGTGCAGGGATTGGTAAGCTTCTCTGACAGCTGATGCTTAAAGTTAGAGAGGGAGATATTAGACTCCAGCTTCAGTGATTCATGCAATTCGTTCCAGTCATAGGCAGCAGAGAACTGGAAGGTAAGGCAGCCAAAGTAGGTGATTGGCTTTGGGGGTGACTAGTGAAAAATACCTGCTGGAGCCCGTGCCATGGGTGGGTGTTGCTATGGTGACCAGTAAGCTGAAAGGCTGTGCTTTACCTAGCGAAGACTTGTAGATGACCTAGAGCCAGTGGGTTTGGCGACGAATATGTAGCGAGGGCCAGCCAACGAGAGCATACAGGTCGCAGTGGTGGGTAGTATATTGGGCTTTGGTAACAAAACGGATGGCACTGTGAAAGACTACATCCAATTTACCGAGTAGAGTGTTGGAGGCTATTTCGCCTCAGTCAAGGATCGGTAGGATAGTCCTTTTTTCGAGGGTATGTTTGGCAGGATAAGTGAAGGAGGCTTTGTTGCGAAGTAGGAAGCCGATTCTAGATTTAATTTTGGATTGGAGATGCTTAATGTGAGTCTGGAAAGAGAATTTACAGTCTAACCAGACACCTAGGTATTTGTAGTTGACCATATATTCTAAGTCAGAACCGTCCAGAGTAGTGATGCTAGTCGGGAGGGTGAGTGCGGATAACGATCGGTTGAAGAGCATGCATTTAGTTTTACTTGCATTTGAGAGCAGTTGGAGGCCACGGGAAGAAGTGTGGATGTGGTCGCACCATGTGATGCCCAGTATGCGGCAGAAGCACTCGGAGTCAAAGGCGTCCAGGTGACGTGTGAGGTCCAGGGTGAGGGTCCATGACGTGTGAGGTCCAGGGTGAGGGTCCATGACGTGTGAGGTCCAGGGTGAGGGTCCATGACGTGTGAGGTCCAGGGTGAGGGTCCATGGCGCGCGAGGTCCAGGGTGAGGGTCCATGACGTGTGAGGTCCAGGGTGAGGGTCCATGACGCGTGAGGTCCAGGGTGAGGGTCCGTGACGTGTGAGGTCCAGGGTGAGGGTCCATGACGCGTGAGGTCCAGGGTGAGGGTCCATGGCGCGCGAGGTCCAGGGTGAGGGTCCATGACGTGTGAGGTCCAGGGTGAGGGTCCATGACGTGTGAGGTCCAGGGTGAGGGTCCGTGACGTGTGAGGTCCAGGGTGAGGGTCCGTGACGTGTGAGGTCCAGGGTGAGGGTCCATGACGTGTGAGGTCCAGGGTGAGGGTCCATGACGTGTGAGGTCCAGGGTGAGGGTCCATGACGTGGGGAGGTGTAGTCTTCCCCAGTGATAGTCCACCTTAGAGCCGTGTCTTCATCAGCAATGGTGTCATACCACTTCTGTTTGTCCCTTATTCTTATCTCGTAGGTCAAGACGCTCCAGGGTCAAGTCACCCGAGTAGAATATCATTTTTGTTGAGGGTTCGCGGCAGTAGCTCTCCGGTAGCGTGTCTGGATGTGGTATCAAATACTGGGATCATCTACACTGAGTGTACAAAACATTAGGAACACCTGCTCTTTCCATGACAGAGACAGACCTGCTGAATCCAGGTGGAAGCTATGATATCTTATTGATGTCACTTGTTAAATGCACTTCAATCAGTGCAGATGAAGGGGAGGAGACAGGTTATGTGTATGTGTGCCATTCAGAGGGGGAATAGGCAAGATGAAATATTTAAGCACGCTTTCGAACTTGGGATGCGGTAGTTGGTGCCACACTCTCAACTGTTTCCTGTGTGTATCAAGAATGGTCAGTCATCCAATGGACATCCAGCCAACTTGAGACAACTGTGGGAAACAATGTTGTCAACATGGGCCAGCATCCCTGTGGAACGCTTTCGACACTTTGTTAGCACTCTGACTTAAACCCTAATGCAATATGCCTACACTATAAATGATATTTGTAGCCCTGAAGAAATGATTTTATTGAGGCGTGAATGAGATCCTCTAAAGCCACAACGGACAAGATTAAAATAACCATTATTTCCATGTGAGCTTAATTCATCAAATATGCCTGTTAGACCAGTGGAGATACTCACTCGCGTCATATATTAGCTGAATATTCTGACACGAACCCGCAGGGGATCCCGATCCCATTAACCTTGTTTGAACTTGGATGACTCTCTCTTCTCATAACCTCATTTCTGTCCCGGCACATGCAAATGAAAGAGATGGCACATTCCATCACATACTTCACTAATTGTGTTCAGTTTTGAACATGCAGGCTGGAGCAGTATGTATTGTTGCTGTAAGCCTTAATGGGGTGTGAATGGGAGGGGTGGAGAACGGTTGAGAGTGGAGCAGCAGGTAGGGGAGGACTAGGTTGTTTGTGGAAGAGAGTGGGCGGGGGGGGGAGGGAGGGGCAGGTACTGTTCAGACATGCTCTGATCTGGCCACATCTTTTCTACTGTGATCAAATACCTGGAATTGACCCTCAACATTTATATTTGTACGAGTGAGTTTGGATGTTTTGGAGAGTGTGTGGTGTTCGAGGTGTTGACATTTGAACAGACAGCTTTATATTTTGACGTTTCAGAGTGTGCGTGAGTGTGAAGATGTGTCAATGAATGTGTGAGTGTTGTTCATGCCTGCTGATTGGGAGGATTGATCTTGTGGGAAGAGGAATTTCCCAGTTGTCAGTGTTTATCCCTACGGCGACACTCGTCAGGGCTGCTGTCCTCATCATTATCCCTGAGTAGCTGTGGAGGGCAAAGGTCACCTATTTAATAACGGCTCGGGTTGTTTGAGCTTGGTGAAAGTGTTTGGGGAAATAACAATGTCATTATGGATCCTTGAAATTGGAATGGACACTGAACAGTGAGTTATGATGTGTAGTTAAATATGTGAATAACATAATGTGTGTGTGTGTTTCTGTGTGTGTGTGTGTGTGTGTGTGTCTGGATGTGTGTGCCGTACATATGTGCTTTCAAATCAAACAATAAAAAGATTAATGAATTCCAAGTAAAGCTCATATTATTTTATTTTAATTTCCCTAACCCTGTTCTATAAGTCATTCCCAATGTCTCTCCCAGGATAGTGTGCAGATCTAGTCCATTGTAATTCCAATGCTGCTCCACTCTTAATTCAGTAGCCTCCAGCATAAAGAGAGCCGAGTAGAGCAGCAGACCTATCTCTGCTCATGTCCGCAGACCCTGAGACACAGACGGTAGAGTAGGAGGGGGTCACAGAGCACACACCCTCCCATCTCTCAGGTCCCTCAGGGTACCATCCCAACCCAGATTTTGCCTACTTGAGACATTGCAAAAGTACAGATGAAGGGATATTATCTGGCCCTAATGGGTTAATGTACACAAACTTCAGTCTTCTTCAGTCTTCCACCCTCTCAGAACCAGGTGTCCCCTGATGTTCTCACGTAGACAATAACTCTACATTCTCCCTCTGGCCACGCCCCCCACACAATAACCTCCCCTCCCGCTGATGGCTTAACTTTACCTCAACTGCTTCTCCTACTCCATAAGTAATACTTAATGGCCTCCCATGCCATTAGGTTCATCCTCTCTCTCTTACTTTAACAGACACCCCTCTGTCTCCCAAATATAACAGTCTTCTTTCTGCAATTAAGCAATGCTTCCCCTGAACATTCCTTGCATAAAACAACTGTAAAGATCCATTGTCACCCCAACCCCATCTTTCAAAACATCCCATGAATCATTCCTCAGGCTGCAAAAAAAAACCATCCCTTCGACATCCTTATGACTAATACCCGTCAATGATCAACATACTCTTTAGCATTCTCTCTGCTCTGCTCTCTCTGAATAGCCTAAGTGAGTGAGATGCCAGCTCATGTGTCCCATGTTGAATGGCTGTGGGTCAGGGCTGTGTTGACCTGGATGAGGCTGGTACTGGGGGAGAGATTAGAGGTTGGCCTTGTTCGCAGGCCCGTTCTGTTCCCAGGACCCAGGAGAGATCCAGGGGGCCAGTGTTCCGGCCCAGTTCCCCCAGCGTGGGAGAACATAGTGTGGGAGCTTGGGGACGGTGGTCAGCCCCTAATGCCTCTATTGCTTCCAGATTGCCTTCAAATTACTGTTGGTGTTGTTTACACACGTGCAGAGCCACGGACACAAGAATGTGCACGTACATACTGTACACACACACACACACACACACACACACACACACACACACACACACACACACACACACACACACACACACACACACACACACACACACACACACACACACACACACACACACACACACACACACACACACACACACGCACACACACGCACGTACACACGCACGTACACATACTAAAACAATAATTTAACTGTCCACAAGTCTGAATGTATTGTCTGGGCTCTATGTGGGCAGTTTGTGTGTTTTCTTTTGCCTCGTCTCACAGTTAGATATGATCCAGCCCAGTGTTTATGTGTGAACAACATCTGACCGTGTCTGTCTGTCTGTCTGTCTTGTCTGTCTGTATTAGTCATTGTATTATTGCAGTGAGTAATCAGGCCTCCTTAGAAAACATGCAGAGTTTTGGTGTTGTTTTGGCTAGATGTTGGGTTGCTATCAAGCATGTCTTAAAGAGCAGTTTTGATATTGATCGAGGAATCTCATGGATAGCTGGAGAGATTGGAAAGGCTGCCTTAGTTAGTCAAGGTCTGCCTGTTGTAGATGCATTTCCTCCTTTCTAAGGATTGTATTCAGATGTTTTGACATCGGTTGCCCTGCAGGCTAGTAAGAAGCTAAGTATTTCTTCTTGTTTACTGTAGTGAGGTGAGGTGTAGTCATATTCAGTGCAGTGTGTGTTGTTGTTGTTGTTGTTAGGGGTTCAAGCGGCGAAGCTGTTAATACCCTATTGTATTTCTTCTGGTTCGTTATTATCATACCGTATTCTTCCCCCAAGAAAAATAACGTGCAAATTCCTGTGAGATGGTAAGTCTATCTAGGAGGACACAACTTGGCATGATGGTAACGGCCCGTGGGTCACAACCCTCTCTTGCAATCCCATGCCAATTGGCCACATTGTGGCACTATAACAAGCGATTGAAAATGCTAAATCATGCTACTCAACAGTTGTGACGGAGAGTCATGAAATTTGGTGCATAGGTCCCACTCCTCACAAAGGAACACATTTTCCTCATGGACCTATAAGGTCCGCCATGATGCCTTTCCCCACATTTAGAAGGATGTGAAAACACTTAAAACACTACTCCTCTGGTACTGAATGACTAATCTGCACAAAAATGTATATATGGCATCTATGGAACAAGCTCTCTCAATGCACAATTTTTCAGTCTAGTATGTCAAACATCATGGCAACTGCTGACCAATAAACATTCACATGGACCTGATCTGGCACGTAAATACATATACATCCGTATTGTTATACAACTTGGTACATAGGTTCCAAATATGGTTTAGACTCAACATATACAAGCACATTTAGATTGACCGCATGGTGGCGCTATTTTTATTTTACCTTTAGTTCACTAGGCAAGTCAGTTAAGAACAAATTATTATTTTCAATGACGGCCTAGGAACAGTGGGTTTACTGCCTGATCAGGGGCAGAACAACAGATTTGTACCATGTCAGCTCGGGGGTTTGAACTTGCAACCTTCCGGTTACTAATCCAACGCTCTAACCACTAGGCCACCCTGCCGCTATAATGGGCACATATTTCTATTTCTCGATCTGTTTGACTCAGAGTGGTGAAATTTGGCACACATGCTCAGGGATATTAGTCTAGCTAGCGTATAAAAGATGGTTAATTTTGGCCACACTGTGGCACTGTTGGACAAGAAAAACATTAATGCAAGCTCATTGGCTCATAGCAGCCCTATTGTTTGAGCTAGAGTCCTGTAAAATGGAAGAAGCCACTTATAGTGGTCAATATCATAAAAAATAGTTCAAAATACAGTAAACTCATATAGCATGATCTGATTGATTTTTCACTCACATACCTGCAAAGAGTGGTAAGGAGTACAGAGTACAGTTCATCCTTGGGCAATGTGTCCAATTTGTCTCGATGGTGGCACAGTGGGCCCACAGCTTGAACCCCGGAATTGCTGCTTGCAGCTCTATTCATTGTTGTTGTTGTGTATAAACCTGTTGGTCCTATTAGCCCAGAGAGATACAGACTGTATAACAATGCTACAAAGGAGTGTTTGATGACTCCTAGTTCAGGCCAGTTCTAGACAGTGTTTATGGAGTGAGAGCTCATTAGTGGAGAAGAGGTGAAGCCTGTTCGCTGTGGCTTTAACAAGGTCTATATAATAAGGCCTTAATTGGCTGCTATGAAAGGGAAAAGGGAAAAGAGAATACCACAACGGAATCTATTCAACTATTCAGCATTTAACCTAACCCCTCTGAATAAATACCAGCTAACTAGCACCACAGTGCAGGCCTGGGCACCATAAAGCAAGCCCCCACTTCCAATCCTATGTTAGTCAATGGAGCAGCTCTATTGGCTGAAACGTTGGTATCAAAGATCCATTACATTGTATACAGAGCATCCAATAGTACTAGCCTGTTGGAGATTCTTCTTTCTTCAGTGGAGCTGAGCCTGTGTGTCGCTATGGGAACTAGACAGCACTGTGTGACTGTGACCTGATGCTGTTTGTTGGTTTTTATCATCAGCACTTCAGAGCAGGAACTGTATTTTTTATTTAACTAGGTAAGTCAGTTAAGAACTAATTCTTATTTACAATGAGAGCCTCCTGGGGAACAGTGGGTTAGCTGCCTTGTTTTTACCTTGTCAGCTCTGGGATTTGATACAGCAACCTTTCAGTTACCGGCCCAATGCTCTAACCACTAGGCTACCTGCAGTCTCTCTCCCAGACTGTGGTCTAAGTCATCTACACACGTATTCTCCTGAGATATTTGCAGCCACTGTAATGTGCTGATAGGTGGATAAGGATGACTCCATGTCTAAAGATGTGCTCTGTGGCTCTGGCTCTGGCTCTGTACTGTAATGCTGTACATCTGCTGTGCAGGGACAAAGTAGTTACGAAGCTGACCAGCCGGCCGGCGCCAGCTAGGCGGAGCAGGGGGGGTACAGTACCAAAGGTGGAACAGGGCCTTTGATCTTTGGCTGAGAATCTCCCTCTCTCTCTCTATTCTCCCCCCCTCTCTATTCTCCCCCCCCTCTCTCTCTCTCTCTCTCTCTCTCTCTCTCTCTCTCTCTCTCTCTCTCTCTCTCTCTCTCTCTCTCTCACTCTCTCTCTCTCTCTCTCTCTCTCTCTCTCTCTCTCTCTCTCTCTCTCTCTCTCTCTCTCTCTCTCTCTCTCTCTCTCTCTCTCTCTCTCTCTCTCTCTTCCCTCTCTCTCTCTCTCTTTCACACTCTCTGAAAAGGTGTGGTAGAATTTGATGTTAATTGGGTTTTTCATCTCTGGAGCATTAACTGTTGTGTAACCTAGTAGTTTATGTTGGCTAAATACTGGCCTGAGATCTGTGCTCGGTGAGATCTGAGTGAAGGACTAATAAAAAGTGCTTGGTAATGAGTTGGGGACCATTTAGCTGGGTGTGCTATCGTGTGTGGACTCAGTGGGACCAGAGGGAGACTGGGGGGGGGGGGGGGGGGGTTCTGTCTGTGTGTTTATGTGTACACACACTCTGGCCCTCCGGGGCAGCCTGGGGATGTGAAGGGGTGTTTGAAATGGGAGTGTGACGGAAGTATTTGACTGTTATGTGTACACTCAGCACCCTGCTAGAAGCCTGGGAACAGAGGGGTTGTGGGAGCAACAGTCACAGTAGTACTGGCCATTTTATACACACACATTTTATACACCGTTTCACATGTGAAACAGCTTTAGCTCTATTAAACACATTCTCTTAGCGGTATGGCAACATCCTACAGAGCATTCTGTTTCCCAGCCATTTTCAGCCTGGTCCTCCGAGGCCGTCGCAGTGCTTCTCATAGACTGTCAGAGTGATGTGCTGATCCTTTCTGTCCCTGTATGTTTGTCTGTGAGGTTAACATGATGCTTATATGTTTTTCTGTATGCTTGTCTACCTGCCTTTCTGGTGTATAAATATGTGTGTGTGTGTGTGTGTGTGTGTGTGTGTGTGTGTGTGTGTGTGTGTGTGTGTGTGTGTGTGTGTGTGTGTGTGTGTGTGTGTGTGTGTGTGTGTGTGTGTGTGTGTGTGTTTTCCAGGGAGAGATCCAGCAGTTGTTGATTCTGGAGGACGCCCAGGCGGCGGCTGACTACTGCCTGCACTACATCCCTGACTGTGACTCTCCCCTGTCCTACAACAGGCAGGCCCAGAACCCTGAGCAGGTCAGTTCTCCAGCCACCAGGGGGAGACACCCTCTGACATACACACATACTCACACAGTACACACACACTATTCAACTCCCCCTTCACCTGTCTTGTTTTATTATCAGGGATTCATCCACCCAAAATATCCTCTTCAAACTGTAACAGTTTTTCTTTATTTCGGTCCTCTTTTCTCTCGATGTATTTCTCTCTCTCTCTCTCTCCTTTCTCTTTCTCTTTCTCTTTCTCTTTCTCTTTCTCTTTCTCTTTCTCTTTCTCTTTCTCTTTCTCTTTCTCTTTCTCTTTCTCTCTCTCTCTCTCTCCTTGTAACGACGTTCGTCTGTTGAAGAAAGAGAGTCGGACCAAAATGCAGCATGTTGGTTACTCATGACTTTAATGAAAGAAACGCGGTACATGAAATAACTGATACTAAATACAAAGTGAAACTCAGGCTACCTAAATACGGTTCCCAATCCGAGACAACGAGAGTCACCTGACTCTGATTGAGAATCGCCTCAGGCAGCCAAGCCTAACTAGACACACCCCTAATCATTCACAATCCCAATAATACAAAAACCCCAATACGAAATACAACAACAAAACCCCATGTCACACCCTGGCCTGACCAAATATATAACGAAAACACAAAATACAATGACCAAGGCGTGACAGAACCCCCCCCCCCCTAAGGTGCGGACTCCCGGACGCACCTCAAACATATGGAGGGTCCGGGTGGGCGTCTGTCCATGGTGGCGGTTCCGGCTCGGGACGTGGACCCCACTCCATTAATGTCCTTGTTCCTCCCCTTCGCGTCCTGGGATAATCCACCCTCTCTGCCGACCATGGCCTAATAGTCCTCACCCAGATCCCCACTGGACTGAGGGGCAGCTCGTGACTGAGGGGCAGCTCGGGACAGAGGGGCAGCTCGGGACAGAGGGGCAGCTCGGGACAGAGGGGCAGCTCGGGACTGAGGGGCAGCTCGGGACAGAGGGGCAGCTCGGGACAGAGGGGCAGCCCGGTACTGAAGGGAAGCCCAGTACTGAGAGGAAGCCCAGTACTGAGAGGAAGCCCAGTACTGAGAGGAAGCCCAGTACTGAGATGAAGCTCAGGCAGGTAGTAGGCTCCGGTAAATCCTGGCTGGCTGGCGGAACTGGAAGATTCAGGTTGACAAGCAGATCTGGAAGATTCTGGTTGACTGGCAGATCTGGAAGAGACTGGTTGACTGGCAAATCTGGAAGAGACTGGTTGTCTGGCAGATCTGGAAGAGACTGGTTGTCTGGCAGATCTGGAAGAGACTGGTTGTCTGGCAGATCTGGAAGAGACTGGTTGTCTTGCAGATCTGGAAGAGACTGGTTGTCTGGCAGATCTAGAAGATCATGGCTGACTGGCGGATCTAGCTGCTCTATGCAGACTGACAGCTCTGGCTGCTTCTTACAGACTGATAGCTCTGGCTGCTTCATGCAGACTGACAGCTCTGGCTGCTTCATGCAGACTGACAGCTCTGACTGCTCCATGCAGGCTGACAGCTCTAACTGCTCCATGCAGGCTGGCAGCACCTTGCAGACTGGCAGCTCCTTGCAGACTGGCAGCTCTGGCTGCTTCATGCAGACTGACAGCTCTGGCTGCTTCATGCAGACGGACAGCTCTGGGCTGACTGGCGGCACTGGCGGCGCTGGGCAGACTGGGAGCACTGGCGGCGCTGGGCAGACTGGCGGCGCTGGGCAGACTGGGAGCACTGGCGGCGCTGGGCAGACTGGCGGCGCTGGGCAGACTGGGAGCACTGGCGGCGCTGGGCAGACTGGCGGCACTGGCGGCGCTGGGCAGACGGGAGACTCCGGCAGCGCAGGAGAGGAGAAAGGCTCTGGCTGCGCTAAACAGGCGGGAGACTCCGGCAGCGCATGAGAGGAGAAAAGCGCTGGCTGCGCTGAACAGGCGAGGCACACTGAAGGCCTGGTGCGTGGTGCTGGAACTGGTGGTACTGGATTGAGGACATGCACAGGAAGCCTGGTGCGGGGAGCTGCTACCGGAGGACTGGTGTGTGGAGGTGGCTCTGGATAGACCGGACCGTGCAGGCGCACTGGAGCACTTGAGCACCGAGCCTGCCCAAGCTTACCTGGCTCGATGCCCACTCTAGCCCGGCCAATAGGAAGGGCTGGTATGAACTGCACCGGGCTATGCTCCCGCACTGAAAACACCGTGCGCTCCATAGCATAACACGGTGCCTGCCCGGTCTCTCTAGCCCAACGGCGAGCACAGGGAGTTTGCGCAGGTCTCCTACCTGGCATAACCATACTCCCTTCTAGCCCCCCCCAATAATTTTTTGGGGCTGCTTTTCAGGCTTCCAACCGCGTCGCCGTGCTGCCTCCACATACCAGCGCCTCTCCGCTTTAGCCGCTTCTATTTCTTCCTTGGGACGGCGATATTCTCCAGGCTGAGCCCAGGGTCCTTTCCCATCTAATTCCTCCTCCCATGTACAATTCTCCAAGTGGTGCAGCCTCTCCCACTGCAACTGCTCTTCACGATGAACAGGGAGAGTTGGCTCAGGTCTGAACCCTGACTCAGCCACTCTCTCTCTGCGCCGCCTTCTCTTTTTTATTGACTCCATTTGCCTATAGCCCTCTTCGCATTGCTGCAGCAAATCCCAGGCGGGCGCCTGCACTCTCTCTGGGTCGGCCGCCCACCTGTCGATTTCTTCCCACGTCGTATACTCCATGCCTCTACCGTCCATAGCGTCCTCCTTTCGCTCCTGCCAGTTTACACACTGCTCGGTCCGTTGTCTGTTGAAGAAAGAGAGTCGGACCGAAATGCAGCGTGTTGGTTACTCATGACTTTAATGAAAGAAACGCGGTACATGAAATAACTGATACTAAATACAAAAAACAACAAAACGGAACGTGAAACTATTACAGCCTATCTGGTGACCACAACACAGAGACAGGAACAATCACCCACAAAATACAAAGTGAAACTCAGGCTACCTAAATACAGTTCCCAATCCGCGACAACGGGAGTCACCTGACTCTGATTGAGTATCGCCTCAGGCAGCCAAGCCTAACTAGACACACCCCTAATCATTCACAGTCCCAATAATACAAAAACCCCAATACGAAATACAACAACAAAACCCCATGTCACACCCTGGCCTGACCAAATATATAACGAAAACACAAAATACAATGACCAAGGCGTGACACTCCTTTCTCTCTCTCTTTTCTCTCTCCTCTCTCTCTCTCTCTCTCTCTCTCTCTCTCTCTCTCTCTCTCTCTCTCTCTCTTTCATATATGTATGCAATGAAATAATCTGTTCTACAGTAGTTGATGATGTGGGTTTCTGGCTGCTAGAAACCAGGTTGTAATTCCATCTGTAATTGGTGAACAGGGACACTGTAGATGCTAACATGACACACACAACCTTACAACCTCAGTAAAACTGCAAATGAACACAAAGACATGGATTGCATTCTACACCTTCAATAAAACTCAGATGGTCCTTGATCATAATTTGATTATGGAACAGAGAGTGTATTTGTCTGGACTGCTTTAGAGTTGAACTCACATAGCGATATTTCCAGTTTGAGTTCTCTCTATGCTGACTCAGTCAGGGCTCAAAATTTCAGAGATACAGTTTCATGTTGAGGCTTTGTGCAGGTCCTGACTACACAGCACAGTGCTGGCTGCTACAGCTGCTTCCTCAGCCACTTGTTTCTCAGCCAACAGATAAAACGATGAACAAGCAGCATGCATACCAATAAGGTCTGCCAGAGACCTGCCCTGCCCTCTGTAGCCCAGCCAATCCCAGCCTTGGCCATTTACTGTATCACATGATTTATCACTACCCAGTCTTCTCGGCCTAAGGGCCCTGAACACACCACTCAAACACAGGGAGGCCAGGCCACAGAAGAATGAGACATCAGTCAGCCAGCATCAGAAGGAGCTCCTCACTCTGTCTTTGATAGTGAGCCAGCAGCAGAGTGGTGGATCTCTACCATGGCAGTGTTGAGCTGCTTCTGCTTGAACACACACAGCCAGGGGCCCCGTAAATATCACAGGATATCACCACTTTGGCTCTTCCCCTCTTCACCGGGCCTGCTTGGGCAATGGGATACACTTGGGAGAGATGAGTTACATTATGATGTATGTGTGTGTCTTTATGTTTGAGAAAAGTGTTTTGGAGGGAGGGAGAGAGGAAAAGTAAGAAATATTGATTCATGCGGCCCGCAGGGAGATCCTGTCAGGGTCTGTGAGAACAGTGTTCTATGTGTAGCCTCCTACGCCTGGCTGTGTGTCTGGGTGTGTCCAATTCCTGGCGCTGCTCCTGGGACTGTCCATCAGTGTCAATCAGACGTAGAGCGTGTTGGCTATTCTAGATCTACAGCTGAGAAACCTGCTCTGTGTCCAAGACCTTGTCAGCATCACTCACTCTACTCACTTTATATCCTCCTCACACTGACCCTGTTTACAAACCATCACAATCTCCTCATCAACGTATTTACCAGAGCAGATCGTCAACAACGTTCTCGTACAAAGGCCTTTAGTAATAGTGACAGATATGGATAAGAGTTCAAAAAAGACATGAATGACATGTATGTTTACATATTTTAACAGCCCAACAGGGTCATAAACACACTGACCCCTGACCTCATGAGAAAGTATGTCCTCTCTGTTGACAGACCAGTGGTAAACAATGATAAATAAACAGGGGTCTTGATCTATGCCTGGCCCTACTGGATGTGTGCATAGTGTCTCTCTTCTCTTGGCATGTTATGTTTTAGGTATTTCACCATGTTGTTGTTTCTCTTGTTCCTGCCCCACCTCCTCCCTTCCCCCCCCCTTCATAAAAGACCTCTCAACTTAAACCTGATCCCATGATACAAAGCAACGAGCCAATGAGACGCTCCAAAAAAGACAGGAAAGGCAAAAAGGACAAAAAGAAGCGTGACAAGAAGGGGAGGGGCAAGAAGAGAAAAGAAGGAGAGGCGGGCCCAGAGGAGGAGGGTTTCATCCAGGTGTCCACTGTTTTGCCTGAAAACCAATCCCAAGAAACCTACTATCCCACTGAAAAGCCATCTACGATGGAACTGTTCACTCCTGAAGCTGTCACCCCATCTGAAGCCCCTGACCAGACCACCATTATCCCAGAGAGGCCCACACACAGGCCTGACTCTGACATTGAGGACCCCTCCGTGGTGCCCAGTGCACTGCCTGAGTCAAAGGTCACTGAGGAGGTAGACTGAAAAGTTACAATGCAGCTCCCCTACCCCTCCATCCCATCCCTAACAGAGCACTGACCCACTCTCCCAGAATGCCTCATCTACACCCTCTGTCAACCTGCTCCTCTCCTCACTATGACCTCTAACCTAACCAGCACTACCCTAATCACCTCCTCCTCTTCCAGGACTCACAATGGAACATGGAGAATCCCTGCATCCCTCTAGATCTAGATTAAGTAGAATATGCAGACAATCTAGAATTTAGACTGTGTTCTACACTGTGTTATGACACATAGACAACTGTGACTCAATTGTCGCAGTAGTTGTTTATGGGTTGCAAGACATTAATAGGAATCTAGTTGTGTGGATAACACTAGTTCTGTCGTTAGTAGTACCTGTAGTTGAACATACATATCTGAGTAAGTGGTATGTATGAGGTGTTGTGTGTTGTAGTTTTCTGTGACGTCTCCTTGACCTAAGCTATACATGTATCCAAAACGGTATGCCTCCTGTGTTGCATTCAGTCTTTCAAAAGTTGTTTTGTCAGCAAATATGTTGGTAAAAAAAAAAGTCTCCATGATTGAACGAAAGCTTATCGTTTGCTACTTTTGCTAATTTGCTGAATTAGCTCATTTTCTTACTCTGGCTGTAATGGCTGTCACAGTCCATGTTATGCTGCCATCACTACCTGGTTGTGAAATATTCCATCACCATAGAATGATTTAATAACACACACTGAGGCTTGCTACATGTATGACCTGCCTATTCCCATAACCAACACCTGTGCTGCTAACTAGCTTAGCAAACTGTACGCTGTGATAGGCTGTGTGAAATGGAAGCCCTGGGCAAACTCAGTGGACTGGGCAGACAGACAGACAGACAGACCATAATGTTTCCCAGTGTCTCCGTGGTTTCTGTTACCATGGTTCTGACCTTAAACGCTCTGGCGTTGTGCAGGAGGAGAGGCTGGACAAAAAGCCCCAGATGGAGGAGTTTGACGACAACTTCTACGGCGACCTGTACGATGACCTCGTCGTCTCCATGGTAACAGTGGGTCCCAATATCAGCGAGGACGAGGTCAGTTGAATTGAGATTTTGATGTACTGTATATGTTCATATGGTGAAGCTCAGTTTTAGCAGCACCGTCATGTTCTGTAAGCAGCTCAGTTTTAGCAGCACCGTCATGTCCTGTAAGCAGCTCAGTTTTAGCACCACCGTCATGTTCTGTAAGCAGCTCAGTTTTAGCACCACTGTCATGTTCTGTAAGCAGCTCAGTTTTCTGTAGCACCACCGTCATGTTCTGTAAGTTCTGTAAGCAGCTCAGTTTTAGCACCACCGTCATGTTCTGTAAGCAGCTCAGTTTTAGCACCACCGTCATGTTCTGTAAGCAGCTCAGTTTTAGCACCACCGTCATGTTCTGTAAGCAGCTCAGTTTTAGCACCACCGTCATGTTCTGTAAGCAGCTCAGTTTTAGCAGCACCGTCATGTTCTGTAAGCAGCTCAGTTTTAGCACCACCGTGTTCTGTAAGCAGCTCAGTTTTAGCACCACCGTCATGTTCTGTAAGCAGCTCAGTTTTAGCACCACCGTCATGTTCTGTAAGCAGCAGTTTTAGCTGTCATGTTCTGTAAGCAGCTTAGTTTTAGCAGCACTGTCATGTTCTGTAAGCAGCTCAGTTTTAGCAGCACCGTCATGTTCTGTAAGCAGCTCAGTTTTAGCACCACCGTCATGTTCTGTAAGCAGCTTAGTTTTAGCAGCACTGTCATGTTCTGTAAGCAGCTCAGTTTTAGCACCACCGTCATGTTCTGTAAGCAGCTTAGTTTTAGCAGCACTGTCATGTTCTGTAAGCAGCTTAGTTTTAGCACCACCGTCATGTTCTGTAAGCAGCTCAGTTTTAGCACCACCGTCATGTTCTGTAAGCAGCTCAGTTTTAGAACCACCGTCATGTTCTGTAAGCAGCTCAGTTTTAGCAGCACCGTCATGTTCTGTAAGCAGCTCAGTTTTAGCAGCACCGTCATGTTCTGTAAGCAGCTCAGTTTTAGCAGCACCGTCATGTTCTGTAAGCAGCTCAGTTTTAGCAGCACTGTCATGTTCTGTAAGCAGCTCAGTTTTTTATGTGGTCAATGTCATGTGGTCAATGTCATGTGGTCAATGGCACCATGTGGTTTACTGGCATGTTGTGTGGACTCGTAGGCTGTAGAGTATGAGGACATAAGTAACGAGACAGAGAACCAGGAGTATGAAGAGTATGAGACATACGAGGACGGATATGGCTTTGCAGAGCGAGAGGGGGATGATACCTGGGATGGAGAGGTAGGACTCATCAATTATTCAGTTCAACTGTATTCACTCAGAGACTGCTGAGACTGCTGTACATGACCTACAACTGCTGTACACACAGTAGGTCATCAATCACCTCACACGTCTGTTCATGTGTCTGTCCGTCTGTGTCTGTCTGTGCCTCAGGCCAGTGGCAGAGCACTGAAAGGAGAGAAGGGAGAGCCTGCCATCGTTGAACCGGTGAGCTTGAGTATTCAGACATAATATTGCTCATGGAAATCCATTTTAGGCCCCTAAGATTTTTATTTTAGGATATTTCTTTCAAGTCGGTGTTTTGTTCATGTAATCTTTATGACTCAAAAAAGACTATATGGAGTATTTATGTTGAAATATCTCTGGTATGTACTGAATGTGTTTATATCTCATTGGCATATCTCTGTGATGTTGTGCAGGGTACACTGGTGGAGGGAGCAGTCGGCCCCCCAGGACAGGAGGTAAAACCCCTGCTCCAAGTCATTACCACTACATCATATTACATTGATACTACATTGATACTACATTGAAACTACATTGATACTACATTGAAACTACATTGATCCTACATTGATCCTACATTGATACTACATTCATAACTATTACTCCGTTGTATTGCCCACAGTGTTACTACATTGATACTACATTGAAACTACATTGATAGTACATTGATATTACATTGAAACTACATTGAAACTACATTGAAACTACATTAATACTACATTGATATTACATTGAAACTACATTGAAACTACATTCATACTACATTTAAACTACATTGAAACTACATTGATACTACATTGATACTACATTTAAACTACATTGATACTACATTGATACTACATTGATATTACATTGAAACTACATTGAAACTACATGCATACTACATTGAAACTACATTGATACTACATTGATACTACATTGATATTACATTGATACTACATTGATATTACATTGAAACTACATTGAAACTACATGCATACTACATTGAAACTACATTGAAACTACATTGAAACTACATTGATACTACATTGATATTACATTGATACTACATTGATATTACATTGAAACTACATTGAAACCACATTGATAGCTATTACTCCATTGTATTGCCCATATTGATACTATGGACCAGTGCTGATTGACTGTGTGTTTACTCTCCAGGGTATTCCAGGTGGACCAGGACCAATGGGCCCCCGAGGACCCAGTGGAGACCCAGGTGATTTGGTGAGTATCCACACCCGTGGAATATTGACCCATAGTGGACTGTCCTCTGGGACAGTATGACCACATTTAGGGTCCACAGGGACTGTCCTCTGGGACAGTATGACCACAGTTAGGGACCACAGGGACTGTCCTCTGGGACAGTATGACCCAGTCAGGGTCCACAGGGACTGTCCACAGGGACTGTCCACAGTTAGGGTCCACAGGGACTGTCCTCTGGGACAGGGTGACCACAGTTAGGGACCACAGGGACTGTCCTCTGGGACAGTATGACCCCAGTCAGGGTCCACAGGGACTGTCCACAGGGACTGTCCACAGTTAGGGTCCACAGGGACTGTCCTCTGGGACAGGGTGACCACAGTCAGGGTCCACAGGGACTGTCCTCTGGGACAGTATGACCATAGTCAGGGACCACAGGGACTGTCCTCTGGGTTTGACCGTAACCACAGATTGACCACAGCCTACACAAACAGGTCAGGTATGCTGTGACCTCACTGTGGTCTTGACCGTAACCTTCCTGGGCTTAAGGGCCTAAAGGACTGGTGATGACTCATGTGTGGGTTCGACCTAATTCTCTCTGTTGGACTGTGTGTGTGTATGTGCGTGCCTTTGTGTGTTTGTGTTCCCTCCCTGAAAACCGCCTCGCTCCCACAGACACAAACCAACAGATGCTCAGTCGTCTCTAGTGATCTAAAGGATTTTTAATGATGTTGTTGTAGTTGAAAAACGTGGAGGTCTTCTAGGTTTCACCTCAAATCAAACACATCAAATCAGATCATCAAACAAACTCTTTCTTCTTTCAAAGCAGATCAGAAGCAAATGTATAAACAGTTCCATAATCCTGCCTGTCTACAGTATTTCATCTTCATTGTTTGTTATGCCTTACAGTATACAACAGTATTCTCAGTGTGACAGATACGGCAATAAAGGTTCCTATTGAGCCTTTGTCTCTGCTGCAGAGAGTCTAGGTGATTGTCAGTTTGGGACTAGCTCTAATTCTTTATGAGGTGCTTATGGGTACATTAGGCTTCTGATAGGGGCATCAAGCGGACAATCATAAACTGTTTCCCCTCCTCTCTAGAGACAAGCTAATTGATATGAAACAAAGAGTGAGTGACATTCCCTCTGGAACTGAAGCAGAGGTTGTTTTAACAGAGATTGGATTTTAGGGATCATTCTCATGTGTTTAGCCTTATATCCACATTGGAACACTCCCACTGTACATACGTGTGTTTACAGGCCTGTACTGTACATACGTGTGTTTACAGGCCTATAATGCACATACTTGTGTTTATCGCTCTGTATTGTACATACTTGTGTTTACAGGCCTGTACTGTACATACGTGTGTTTATAGGCCTATAATGCACATACTTGTGTTTACAGCCCTGTATTGTACATACTTGTGTTTACAGGCCTGTACTGTACATACTTGTGTTTATAGGCCTATAATGCACATACTTGTGTTTATCGCTCTGTATTGTACATACTTGTGTTTACAGGCCTGTACTGTACATACGTGTGTTTATAGGCCTATAATGCACATACTTGTGTTTATCGCTCTGTATTGTACATACTTGTGTTTACAGGCCTGTACTGTACATACGTGTGTTTATAGGCCTATAATGCACATACTTGTGTTTATCGCTCTGTATTGTACATACTTGTGTTTACAGGCCTGTACTGTACATACGTGTGTTTATAGGCCTATAATGCACATACTTGTGTTTACAGCCCTGTATTGTACATACTTGTGTTTACAGGCCTGTACTGTACATACTTGTGTTTATAGGCCTATAATGTACATACTTGTGTTTATAGGCCTATAATGCACATACTTGTGTTTACAGGCCTGTACTGTACATACTTGTGTTTATAGGCCTATAATGTACATACTTGTGTTTATAGGCCTATAATGCACATACTTGTGTTTATAGGCCTATAATGCACATACTTGTGTTTACAGCCCTGTATTGTACATACTTGTGTTTACAGCCCTGTATTGTACATACTTGTGTTTACAGCCCTGTATTGTACATACTTGTGTTTACAGGCCTGTACTGTACATACTTGTTTTTACAGGCCTGTATTGTACATACGTGTGTTTACAGCCCTGTATTGTACATACTTGTGTTTACAGGCCTGTATTGTACATACTTGTGTTTACAGGCCTGTACTGTACATACTTGTGTTGTTCACTGTATAAACCCTCATACAGTCATGACTAGTATCCTCCTCCCTCTCTCTCCCTCTGTCTCTCTCAGGGTCCTCCAGGACGTCCTGGTTTAGCTGGGGTTGATGGGGTACCTGGTCCTCCAGGAACAATGCTGATGTTACCAGTAAGAATGAGATAAAACTCTCACTATTTAAACTTCCTTCAGCTGAACACACTCTCATGTTCAGTTCCCATTGACTATGGCTGAATCCCAAATCACTCCCTTCCCCTCTGCCCACAATTTGAGCATTCACGCGCACCTCCCCCATTTGCACAAGTGTCCAATAGCTGAGGGAGAGAAAATGATCGAAGGTGTAGGGGCTAATTAGACCCTCAGATCGCAGGGCTGCAGGCTTCAGGGCTGCAGGCTTCAGGGCTGCAGGCTTCAGGGCTGCAGGCTTCAGGGCTGCAGGCTTCAGGGCTGCAGGCTTCAGGGCTGCAGGCTTCAGGGCTGCAGGCTTTACTATCCTGACACGCACTGAAATATTTTAGTAGCATGTGCAATCTCATACGAAAGAGATGTGCCCGATTATATGCCACATGCATCTGATTGAACTCTTACTGAGGTTTATATCTTGTAAAACGACAGGAGGGATTTGTTCATTTGAATTTCATGCTGTTTTATTATCTCAAAGTGAAACATGAGTTGCATCATTCAGGTCAAGAGTGCGCCCAGGGAGAGCCCTCCGAGGGAGTTGGTAGGGGTGTGGGGGGTGGTTTGGGGATTCCCCACATGTGAAGCTGTCCTGAGGGAGGGCAGTGACAGCTCTGAGCCACTAGGTGGAGCTGTGAGATTGAATGCTGATGAGGCCAGGTTAAATCTCCATCGTGTATTCCCATAGACTTATACTGAGTGTATTTAGGTTGATCACTCTACCCGTTTCTCATGTAGTTCCAACATGGTGGTGATTCTCAGAAGGGGCCTGTGGTGTCGGCCCAGGAGGCCCAGGCTCAGGCCATCCTGCAGCAGACCAAGGTAACGTCCACCTGTCCACTACAACTATAACCTGGAACATCATTACTGCTTTTACATTACAAATGAGCCTTAACTTATCTAACCATGTCCTTCTTACCCTTGTTTATTCCAGATGTCGTTGAAGGGACCCCCAGGTCCACTGGGTCTTACAGGGCGACCCGGCCCACTGGTAGGATACCCACCTAGTTCAAACCAAAGGCCACAATCTTAAATTCTACCTTATTCTCTATCTACACCTGGCAGATACTCCCATATCCACAGTCCACCACAACCACATTGACCACAGCCCATTTTGTCTCCATGCACATACAAACACTCAGCAGTCTGATCATCACTATTGTGACCTAACAGGATTTTCTTTATATGTCCTTGTTTGGTTTGACTGTCTTTCATCTCGGTGTTTAGGGTCTTACTGGTCCCTCTGGACTTAAAGGTGACGCTGGAGATCATGGCCCCAGGGTAAGAGGATATTCTATTTTGACTTGCTACCACAGAGCAGTCAAGGTCCATTTAGATTTTGATGTATCCTGCTGGTCTCACTCTCTCTCTGTCCCTCTCTCTGTCCTCCCCTCTCCCTCTTCATCTCTCTCCTCCTTCTCTCCCCCTCTCTCGGTCTATCTTTCTCTCTCTCTCTCTCTCTCTCTCTCTCTCTCTCTCTCTCTCTCTCTCTCTCTCTCTCTCTCTCTCTCTCTCTCTCTCTCTCTCTCTCTCTCTCTCTCTCTCTCTCTCTCTCTCTCTCTCCTCCCTCTTTCTTTGTCTATTCTCTCTCTCCGTCCCTCTCTCTGTCTATTCTCTCTCCTCCTCCTCTATTCTCTCTCTCTCTCCCCCTCCTCCCTCTCTCTGTCTATTCTCTCTCTCCTCCTCCCCTCGCTATGTCTATTCTTTCTCTCATCCTCCTCCGCCCCTCTCTGTGTCTATTCTCTCTCCTCCTCCTTCCCCCTTTGTCTATTCTCTCTCTCTCATCCTCCTCCTCCCCTCGCTATGTCTATTCTCTCTTCTCCTCCTCCTCCTCCTCCTCCTCCTCCTCCTCCTCCTCCTCCTCCTCCTCCTCCTCCTCCTCCTCCTCCTCCTCCTCCTCCTCCTCCTCCTCCTCCTCCTCCTCCTCCTCCTCCTCCTCCTCCTCCTCCTCCTCCTCCTCCTCCCCCTCTCTGTCTGTTCTCTCTCTCTCCTCCTACTCCCCCTTTCTCTGTCTATTCTCTCTCTCTCTCCTCCTCCCCTCTCTCTGTCTATTCTCTCTCTCTCCTCCTCCTCCCCTCTCTCTGTCTATTCTCTATCTCTCATCCTCCTCCCCCTCTCTCTGTCTATTCTCTTTCTCCTCCTCCTCCTTCTCCCTCTGTCTATTCTCTCTCTCATCCTCCTCCCCCTCTCTCTGTCTATTCTCTTTCTCCTCCTCCTCCTTCCCCCTCTCTGTCTATTCTCTCTCTCTGCTACTCCCCTCTCTCTGTCTATTCTCTTTCTACTCCTCCTCCTTCCCCCTCTCTGTCTATTGTCTCTCTCTCATCCTCCTCCTCCCCTCGCTATGTCTATTCTCTCTTCTCCCCCCTCTCTGTCTATTCTCTCTCTCTCCTCCTCCTCCCCTTTCTCTGTCTATTCTCTCTCTCCTCCTCCCCCCTTTCTCTGTCTATTCTCTCTCTCTCCTCCTCCTCCCCCTCTCTCTGTCTATTCTCTCTCTCTCCTCCTCCCCTCTCTCTGTCTATTCTCTGTCTCTAATCCTCCTCCCCTCTCTCTGTCTATTCTCTTTCTCCTCCTCCTCCTTCCCCCTCTCTGTCTATTCTCTCTCTCTCCTCCTTCTCCCCCTTTCTCTGTCTATTCTCTCTCTCTCCTCCTCCTCCTCCCCTCTCTGTCTATTCTCTCTCTCTCCTCCTCCTCCCCCTTTCTCTGTCTATTCTCTCTCTCTCCTCCTCCTCCCCTCTCTCTGTCTATTCTCTCTCTCTCCTCCTCCTCCCCTCGCTATGTCTATTCTCTCTCTCCTCCTCCTCCCCCTCTCTCTCTGTCTATTCTCTCTCTCCTCCCCCTCTCTCTGACTATTCTCTCTCTCTCCTCCTCCTCCCCCTTTCTCTGACTATTCTCTTTCTCTTTCTCCTCCTCCTTCCCCCTCTCTGTCTATTCTCTCTCTCTCATCCTCCTCCCCTCGCTATGTATATTCTCTCTCTCCTCCTCCTCCCCCCCTCTCTCTGTCTATTCTTTCTCAGGGTCCCCATGGTACCCCAGGTCCTGCAGGACTCAACGGGAAGTTAGGAAAGAGGGTGAGAC